>NW_028226056.1:67500-80000 GCF_052327205.1 Somniosus microcephalus | reverse complement strand
TCTTGTCATTTTAGACGGACCCACTGAGCGCACAACACAGTGGAACTCTCTGACAAACACTGCTTGTGCGTTAGCCCCAGTAAACAACTCAGCGGGGGTCACAGGCCCTGACCCGTTCAGAGGCACCTGTGTGACAAGACAACAAATGAAACTCGCTGGAATGTTTCTGCTGTCTTGTCATTTTAGACGGACCCACTGAGCGCACAACACAGTGGAACTCTCTGACAAAACACTGCTTGTGCATTAGCCCCAGTAAACAACTCAGTGGGGTCACAGGCCCTGACCGGTTCAGAGGCACCTGTGTGACAAGACAACAAATGAAACTTTAAAGACGCTGGCATGTACATCTTGTTTCTGCTGTCTTGGACGGGCCCACTGAGCGCACAACACAGGGGAACTTGGTGCAAACACTGCGTGTGCATAAGCCACAAAACACAAGCTCAGTGGGGTCACAGGCCCTGACCGGTTCAGAGGCACCTGTGTGACAGACAGCAAATGAAACTTAGACGCTGGAATTATTTATATGTTTCTGCTGTCTGTCTACGATTTCAGATTCACACTTAGAGTTTTTTGTCATTAAGTCATAAAAGCCACAAAACCACTTTAATATGACTTTCCAATACTCTTTGAAAGGTCTCTATATTGATAAAATGAGCCTTTTAGCAAAGTAACACTTTTCGGGCATTTTCAAAGTGCTCCCGCTGAGTGAATTTTGTTCTGAAAATCGTGTTCCCGAAAATCTCCGGGCACCCCGCCAACCCCCCCTGCCAGAAATGACAAGTGTCAAATCAGCGGGTCAAACGGCCACCTCTATCCGACCAGGAGCACCCAAATCCCCGCAAATGGCACTTTTTTTTTTCTTCATCGGGACTTCCGACGAGGTTAATGATTTCCCAAACTGCAACTCATTAACTATGTCCTGAGACACTTGCCAGAAATGACACATGTCAATTTGGCGGTAGCAAATCACTTTCCCAGGCCGGGAAGCAACACCCGAGGCCCGCAAAAGGCGGCCGAATATTTTCTCATCGGACTTCCGCGTTTTGGTTAATCATGTCTCGAAATCGTTAAATGCACATGTCAATTCGGCGGGAGCAATTCACTTTCCCAAGCCGGAAAGCATCACCGGAGGCCCGCTTGAAGGGCCCTAATATTTTCTCATCGGACTTCCGCGTTTTGGTTAATCATGTCTCGAAATCGTTAAATGCACATGTCAATTCGGCGGGAGCAACTCACTTTCCCAGGCCGGGAAGCAACACCCGAGGCCCGCAAAAGGCGGCCGAATATTTTCTCATCGGACTTCCATATTTTGGGGGTTGGATTCTCTCCCGCATTCCAGCCCCCTGGCCACGGGTCGCTCATTCACTTTCAGCCCGGGCCTTGCCAATTTGGTTAATCAGTTAGCCATGCACCAGACTCGGCCTCGCCTTTTTCATTTATGGTTAATGATGTGCCCAGGCTGGGACTTAGTCTCTCCAGCAGCCAAAACTTTTCACTGGTTAATGAGGTGCCCAGCCCGGCACTTAGTCTCTCTCCCCAGCAAGCTTACTTGGTCGGCCGACATTTGGATCCATTTTCGGGGCTCAATCGGGTCGAATACGGTCCCTTACGCAAGGGGAGCCGAAGCCCCGGCCTCTGCCAGGCGTCAGGCTGCCGTTTTTTAAGCCCGACCAAAAACCCGAAAATTGGTTAAAAATGGAAATAAATTTCCACCCAAAAAGGGTTAAAAGTCGGTTGGACGGCAGCCCTGGTCGGTCTCTGCAGACCTGGAGGCCCTAGACAGTAATCTGGAAAACAGACAAAGTCTCGAGAAACCACCTCCTACCATTCTCCAGGTACCCCGCCAATCCCCCCTGCCAGAAATGACAAGTGTCAAATCAGCGGGACGGATTTGACTTTTGTGACCGACCGCTGGAACTTTTTTCGGCTACAGGCAGTCAAATTTTTCTCCTTCCGGACTTCCAGTACAACTTTGAACGGCCATATCTCCGCACTCCCGCGTCGGAGCCAAGCCGTTTTTACACCGTTGGACGCGGCTTCCCGTGCCCGTTCGAATGCCGCCCTGCTCGGCGGAAAAGGAGAATTTTTTTATTTTTCGGCCGATTTCGGGAAAAAAAATTCCCGCTCTGAACTCGGATTTTTCGGCTTTAATCGTTTCGTATACGGTCCCTTACGCAAGGGAGCCGAAGCCCCGGCCTCTGCCGGGCGTCAGGCTGCCGTTTTTAAGCCCGACCAAAAACCCGAAAATTGGTTAAAAATGGAAATAAATTTCCACCCAAAAAGGGTTAAAAGTCGGTTGGACGGCAGCCCGGGTCGGTCTCTGCAGACCTGGAGGCCCTAGACAGTAATCTGGAAAACAGATAAAGTCTCGAAAAACCACCTCCTACCATTCTCCAGGTACCCCGCCAATCCCCCCTGCCAGAAATGACAAGTGTCAAATCAGCGGGACGGATTTGACTTTTGTGACCGACCGCTGGAACTTTTTTCGGCTACAGGCAGTCAAATTTTTCTCCTTCCGGACTTCCAGTACAACTTTGAACGGCCATATCTCCGCACTCCCGCGTCGGAGCCAAGCCGTTTTTACACCGTTAGACGCGGCTTCCCGTGCCCGTTCGAATGCCACCCTGCTCGGCGGAAAAGGAGACATTTTTTTTTTTCCGGCCGTTTTCGGGAAAAAATTTTCCCGCTCTGAACTCCGATTTTACGCCTTTAATCGATTCGGAGACGGTCGCTTACGCAAGGGAGGCGAAGCCCGGGCCTCTGCCGGGCGTCAGCCTGCCGTATGTAAGCCCGTCCGAAGCATGAGTTCCCACTTTTGGTTATCCAGTTGTCAATTTTAAAATTTCAGTTAATCAGTTGCCTGCTTGGTTAATCATTTGTCGCTCTGACATTTGGTTAACCAGTTGTCGATGTTCGAAATTCAGTTAATGAGTTGCCTCTTTGAAATTTCAGTTAATGAGTTGGCCCTTTGGTTACTCATTTGTCCCTGTGTCTTTTGGTTAACCAGTTGTCGATGTTCGAAATTCAGTTAATGAGTTGCCTCCTTGGTTACTCATTTGTCGCTCTGGCTTTTGGTTAACCAGTTGTCGATGTTCAAAATTACAGTTAATGAGTTGCCTCTTTGAAATTTCAGTTAATGAGTTGGCCCTTTGGTTACTCATTTGTCCCTGTGTCTTTTGGTTAACCAGTTGTCGATGTTCGAAATTCAGTTAATGAGTTGCCTCCTTGGTTAATCATTTGTCGCTCTGACTCTTGGTTAACCAGTTGTCGATGTTCAAAATTTCAGTTAATGAGCTGCTCTTATGTTCTATGATTTCCTACCTTGACAACTCATTAACCAGTGTTTCAAACAATGCACCAGGCCATTTGACGACCCCAACTCGGTTCCACAAGCGGGAAAGCAGCACCCCAAGGCCCGGTAAGGGGGCCGAATACATTCCCATCGTGAATTCCGTCCCAAATGTGAAAGACAAGTTTTCAGTTAATCAGTTGCCTGCTTGGTTACTCATTTGTCGCTCTGACATTTGGTTAACCAGTTGTCGATGTTCAAATTTCAGTTAATGAGTAGCCTCTTTGAAATTTCAGTTAATGAGTTGGCCCTTTGGTGACTCATTTGTCCCTGTGTCTTTTGGTTAACCAGTTGTCGATGTTCGAAATTCAGTTAATGAGTTGCCTCCTTGGTTAATCATTTGTCGCCCTGACTCTTGGTTAACCAGTTGTCGATGTTCAAAATTTCAGTTAATGAGCTGCTCTTATGTTCTATGATTTCCTACCTTGACAACTCATTAACCAGTGTTTCAAACAATGCACCAGGCCATTTGACGACCCCAACTCGGTTCCACAAGCGGGAAAGCAGCACCCCAAGGCCCGGTAAGGGGGCCGAATACATTCCCATCGTGAATTCCGTCCCAAATGTGAAAGACAAGTTTTCAGTTAATCAGTTGCCTGCTTGGTTACTCATTTGTCGCTCTGACATTTGGTTAACCAGTTGTCGATGTTCAAATTTCAGTTAATGAGTAGCCTCTTTGAAATTTCAGTTAATGAGTTGGCCCTTTGGTTACTCATTTGTCCCTGTGTCTTTTGGTTACCCAGTTGTCGATGTTCGAAATTCAGTTAATGAGTTGCCTCCTTGGTTAATCATTTGTCGCCCTGACTCTTGGTTAACCAGTTGTCGATGTTCGAAATTCAGTTATTGAGTTGCCTCCTTGGTTAATCATTTGTCGCTCTGACATTTGGTTAACCAGTTGTCGATGTTCGAAATTCAGTTAATGAGTTGCCTCCTTGGTTAATCATTTGTCGCTCTGGCTTTTGGTTAACCAGTTGTCGATGTTCAAAATTTCAGTTAATGAGTTGCCTCTTTGAAATTTCAGTTAATGAGTTGGCCCTTTGGTTACTCATTTGTCCCTGTGTCTTTTGGTTAACCAGTTGTCGATGTTCGAAATTCAGTTAATGAGTTGCCTCCTTGGTTAATCATTTGTCGCTCTGACTCTTGGTTAACCAGTTGTCGATGTTCAAAATTTCAGTTAATGAGCTGCTCTTATGTTCTATGATTTCCTACCTTGACAACTCATTAACCAGTGTTTCAAACAATGCACCAGGCCATTTGACGACCCCAACTCGGTTCCACAAGCGGGAAAGCAGCACCCCAAGGCCCGGTAAGGGGGCCGAATACATTCCCATCGTGAATTCCGTCCCAAATGTGAATGACAAGTTTTCAGTTAATCAGTTGCCTGCTTGGTTACTCATTTGTCGCTCTGACATTTGGTTAACCAGTTGTCGATGTTCAAATTTCAGTTAATGAGTAGCCTCTTTGAAATTTCAGTTAATGAGTTGGCCCTTTGGTTACTCATTTGTCCCTGTGTCTTTTGGTTACCCAGTTGTCGATGTTCGAAATTCAGTTAATGAGTTGCCTCCTTGGTTAATCATTTGTCGCTCTGACATTTGGTTAACCAGTTGTCGATGTTCGAAATTCAGTTACTGAGTTGCCTCCTTGGTTAATCATTTGTCGCTCTGGCTTTTGGTTAACCAGTTGTCGATGTTCAAAATTACAGTTAATGAGTTGCCTCTTTGAAATTTCAGTTACTGAGTTGCCTCCTTGGTTAATCATTTGTCGCTCTGGCTTTTGGTTAACCAGTTGTCGATGTTCAAAATTTCAGTTAATGAGTTGCCTCTTTGAAATTTCAGTTAATGAGTTGGCCCTTTGGTTACTCATTTGTCCCTGTGTCTTTTGGTTACCCAGTTGTCGATGTTCGAAATTCAGTTAATGAGTTGCCTCCTTGGTTAATCATTTGTCGCCCTGACTCTTGGTTAACCAGTTGTCGATGTTCGAAATTCAGTTACTGAGTTGCCTCCTTGGTTAATCATTTGTCGCTCTGACATTTGGTTAACCAGTTGTCGATGTTCGAAATTCAGTTAATGAGTTGCCTCCTTGGTTAATCATTTGTCGCTCTGGCTTTTGGTTAACCAGTTGTCGATGTTCAAAATTACAGTTAATGAGTTGCCTCTTTGAAATTTCAGTTAATGAGTTGGCCCTTTGGTTACTCATTTGTCCCTGTGTCTTTTGGTTAACCAGTTGTCGATGTTCGAAATTCAGTTAATGAGTTGCCTCCTTGGTTAATCATTTGTCGCTCTGACTCTTGGTTAACCAGTTGTCGATGTTCAAAATTTCAGTTAATGAGCTGCTCTTATGTTCTATGATTTCCTACCTTGACAACTCATTAACCAGTGTTTCAAACAATGCACCAGGCCATTTGACGACCCCAACTCGGTTCCACAAGCGGGAAAGCAGCACCCCAAGGCCCGGTAAGGGGGCCGAATACATTCCCATCGTGAATTCCGTCCCAAATGTGAATGACAAGTTTTCAGTTAATCAGTTGCCTGCTTGGTTACTCATTTGTCGCTCTGACATTTGGTTAACCAGTTGTCGATGTTCAAATTTCAGTTAATGAGTAGCCTCTTTGAAATTTCAGTTAATGAGTTGGCCCTTTGGTTACTCATTTGTCCCTGTGTCTTTTGGTTACCCAGTTGTCGATGTTCGAAATTCAGTTAATGAGTTGCCTCCTTGGTTAATCATTTGTCGCTCTGACTCTTGGTTAACCAGTTGTCGATGTTCGAAATTCAGTTAATGAGTTGCCTCCTTGGTTAATCATTTGTCGCTCTGGCTTTTGGTTAACCAGTTGTCGATGTTCAAAATTTCAGTTAATGAGTTGCCTCTTTGAAATTTCAGTTAATGAGTTGGCCCTTTGGTTACTCATTTGTCCCTGTGTCTTTTGGTTATCCAGTTGTCGATGTTCGAAATTCAGTTACTGAGTTGCCTCCTTGGTTAATCATTTGTCGCTCTGGCTTTTGGTTAACCAGTTGTCGATGTTCAAAATTTCAGTTAATGAGCTGCTCTTATGTTCTATGATTTCCGACCTTGACAACTCATTAACCAGTGTTTCAAACAATGCACCAGGCCATTTGACGACCCCAACTCGGTTCCACAAGCGGGAAAGCAGCACCCCAAGGCCCGGTAAGGGGGCCGAATACATTCCCATCGTGAATTCCGTCCCAAATGTGAATGACAAGTTTTCAGTTAATCAGTTGCCTGCTTGGTTACTCATTTGTCGCTCTGACATTTGGTTAACCAGTTGTCGATGTTCAAAATTTCAGTTAATGAGTTGCCTCTTTGAAATTTCAGTTAATGAGTTGGCCCTTTGGTTACTCATTTGTCCCTGTGTCTTTTGGTTACCCAGTTGTCGATGTTCGAAATTCAGTTAATGAGTTGCCTCCTTGGTTAATCATTTGTCGCTCTGACTCTTGGTTAACCAGTTGTCGATGTTCGAAATTCAGTTACTGAGTTGCCTCCTTGGTTAATCATTTGTCGCTCTGGCTTTTGGTTAACCAGTTGTCGATGTTCAAAATTTCAGTTAATGAGTTGCCTCTTTGAAATTTCAGTTAATGAGTTGGCCCTTTGGTTACTCATTTGTCCCTGTGTCTTTTGGTTAACCAGTTGTCGATGTTCGAAATTCAGTTAATGAGTTGCCTCCTTGGTTAATCATTTGTCGCTCTGGCTTTTGGTTAACCAGTTGTCGATGTTCAAAATTTCAGTTAATGAGTTGCCTCTTTGAAATTTCAGTTAATGAGTTGGCCCTTTGGTTACTCATTTGTCCCTGTGTCTTTTGGTTACCCAGTTGTCGATGTTCGAAATTCAGTTAATGAGTTGCCTCCTTGGTTAATCATTTGTCGCCCTGACTCTTGGTTAACCAGTTGTCGATGTTCGAAATTCAGTTACTGAGTTGCCTCCTTGGTTAATCATTTGTCGCTCTGACATTTGGTTAACCAGTTGTCGATGTTCGAAATTCAGTTAATGAGTTGCCTCCTTGGTTAATCATTTGTCGCTCTGGCTTTTGGTTAACCAGTTGTCGATGTTCAAAATTTCAGTTAATGAGCTGCTCTTATGTTCTATGATTTCCGACCTTGACAACTCATTAACCAGTGTTTCAAACAATGCACCAGGCCATTTGACGACCCCAACTCGGTTCCACAAGCGGGAAAGCAGCACCCCAAGGCCCGGTAAGGGGGCCGAATACATTCCCATCGTGAATTCCGTCCCAAATGTGAATGACAAGTTTTCAGTTAATCAGTTGCCTGCTTGGTTACTCATTTGTCGCTCTGACATTTGGTTAACCAGTTGTCGATGTTCAAATTTCAGTTAATGAGTAGCCTCTTTGAAATTTCAGTTAATGAGTTGGCCCTTTGGTTACTCATTTGTCCCTGTGTCTTTTGGTTACCCAGTTGTCGATGTTCGAAATTCAGTTAATGAGTTGCCTCCTTGGTTAATCATTTGTCGCCCTGACTCTTGGTTAACCAGTTGTCGATGTTCGAAATTCAGTTACTGAGTTGCCTCCTTGGTTAATCATTTGTCGCTCTGACATTTGGTTAACCAGTTGTCGATGTTCGAAATTCAGTTAATGAGTTGCCTCCTTGGTTAATCATTTGTCGCTCTGGCTTTTGGTTAACCAGTTGTCGATGTTCAAAATTTCAGTTATTGAGTTGCCTCTTTGAAATTTCAGTTAATGAGTTGGCCCTTTGGTGACTCATTTGTCCCTGTGTCTTTTGGTTAACCAGTTGTCGATGTTCGAAATTCAGTTATTGAGTTGCCTCCTTGGTTAATCATTTGTCGCCCTGACTCTTGGTTAACCAGTTGTCGATGTTCAAAATTTCAGTTAATGAGCTGCTCTTATGTTCTATGATTTCCGACCTTGACAACTCATTAACCAGTGTTTCAAACAATGCACCAGGCCATTTGACGACCCCAACTCGGTTCCACAAGCGGGAAAGCAGCACCCCAAGGCCCGGTAAGGGGGCCGAATACATTCCCATCGTGAATTCCGTCCCAAATGTGAAAGACAAGTTTTCAGTTAATCAGTTGCCTGCTTGGTTACTCATTTGTCGCTCTGACATTTGGTTAACCAGTTGTCGATGTTCAAATTTCAGTTAATGAGTAGCCTCTTTGAAATTTCAGTTAATGAGTTGGCCCTTTGGTTACTCATTTGTCCCTGTGTCTTTTGGTTACCCAGTTGTCGATGTTCGAAATTCAGTTAATGAGTTGCCTCCTTGGTTAATCATTTGTCGCTCTGACTCTTGGTTACCCAGTTGTCGATGTTCGAAATTCAGTTAATGAGTTGCCTCCTTGGTTAATCATTTGTCGCCCTGACTCTTGGTTAACCAGTTGTCGATGTTCGAAATTCAGTTATTGAGTTGCCTCCTTGGTTAATCATTTGTCGCTCTGACATTTGGTTAACCAGTTGTCGATGTTCGAAATTCAGTTACTGAGTTGCCTCCTTGGTTAATCATTTGTCGCTCTGGCTTTTGGTTAACCAGTTGTCGATGTTCAAAATTTCAGTTAATGAGTTGCCTCTTTGAAATTTCAGTTAATGAGTTGGCCCTTTGGTTACTCATTTGTCCCTGTGTCTTTTGGTTAACCAGTTGTCGATGTTCGAAATTCAGTTAATGAGTTGCCTCCTTGGTTAATCATTTGTCGCTCTGACTCTTGGTTAACCAGTTGTCGATGTTCGAAATTCAGTTAATGAGTTGCCTCCTTGGTTAATCATTTGTCGCTCTGACTTTTGGTTAACCAGTTGTCGATGTTCGAAATTCAGTTAATGAGTTGCCTCCTTGGTTAATCATTTGTCGCTCTGGCTTTTGGTTAACCAGTTGTCGATGTTCAAAATTTCAGTTAATGAGCTGCTCTTATGTTCTATGATTTCCGACCTTGACAACTCATTAACCAGTGTTTCAAACAATGCACCAGGCCATTTGACGACCCCAACTCGGTTCCACAAGCGGGAAAGCAGCACCCCCAAGCCCCGGTAAGGCGGCCGAATACATTCCCATCCTGAATTCCGTCCCAAATGTGAATGACAAGTTTTCAGTTAATCATTTGCCACCTTGGTTCATCATTTGCCACTCTGACTTTTGGTTTCCCAGTTGTCAGTTTTCACATTTCAGTTACTGAGTTGACTTTGTCTTTCTCACTCTGTGTATCTCTATCTTCTCTCTGTCTCTCTCAGTGTATGCGAGTGTCTGTGTGTGTTCCACTGCCGCCCGGCCAACCGGGTCCAAAGGCCCGCCACGTTACACACGAAAAACCCCGGTCTCGCTTCGGAGCGACGGGCACCCGGCTTCTCGGTGTCGGACCGACTCCGTTCAGATACCGCTGGATGCCCCTTGCCCCTGGCTTGCTCTGGCAGCCGGCGCGTGCAGGCCGCCCCCTGCCCCGCCGTCTCAGTGGTCGGAAAGCGGTCTCCAGCCAACGGCTGTACCTCGGCCGCGGAAAGAGGCAGCTACACAAGCGAGGCACTGCTCTGTGCGGCCCCGCCACCCCGTTCAGCTGCCGTTGTCCCCGACCGGATCGGACTTTCCTTCCCGAAGTTATCCCCGATAAGCTGCCGCTGACCGACGGCCCGTCAGCCGCTGCGGGACGGCGACACTTTCCCGAACTCGCCCGGGGCCACTTCGGCAATATAGTGTGCGCCGGAGCCGGGGCTTTCCAACGAGCCATCCCCGAACGAAATCGGACACGGGAGTCGGGAGCGACAGGCGTTCGACTGGTGCCGGGCAACCGGGTCCAAACGCCCGCCTTGTTAAACACACGTACACCCCAGGCTCGATTCGGAGCGACGGGCACCCGGCTTCCCGGTGTCGGACCGACTCCGTTCAGATACCGTTGGATGCCCCTTGCCCCTGGCTTGCTCTGGCAGCCGGCGCGTGCAGGCCGCCCCCCGCCCCGCCGTCTCAGTGGTCGGAAAGTGGTCTCCAGCCAACGGCTGTACCTCGGCCGGGGAAAGGGGCAGCTACACAAGCCAGGCACTGGTCTGTGCGGGCCCGCCACCCCGTTCGGCTGCCGTTGATCCGGACCGGATCGGACTTTCCCTCCCGAAGTTATGCCCGATAAGCTGCCGCTCACCGGCGGCCCGTCAGCCGCTGCGGGATGGCGACACTTTGCCGAACTTGCCGGGGTCCAGGCCGATAATATAGTGTGCGCAAGCGCCGGGGCTTTCCAACGAGCCCTCCCTGACCGAAATCGGACACGGGAGTCCAGAGCGATAGGCGTTCGACTGCCGGCCGGCCAAACACAGGCAATCCCCCGCCGTTGCGGACCCGCTCCAGGACAACCGGGTCCAAACGCCCGCCTCGTTACACGCACGAAAACACCGGGCTCGATTCGGAGCGACGGGCACCCGGCTTCCCGGTGTCGGACCGACTCCGTTCCGGTACCCTTGGATGCCCCTTGCCCCTGGCTTGCTAGGACAGCCGGCGCGTCAAGGTGGGCCCCCGCGGCTCCGGCTCAGCAGTCGGAAAGCGGTCTCCAGCCAACGGCTGTACCTCGGCCGGGGAAAGGGGCAGCTACACAAGCCCGCTACTGGTCTGTGCGGCCCCGCCACCCCGTTCAGTGGCAGTTGACCCCGACCGGATCGGACTTTCCTTCCCGAAGTTATCCCCGATAAGCTGCCGCTGACCGACGGGGCGGCAGCCGGTACGGGACTGCGACACTTTCCCGAACTTGCCGGGGTCCAGGCCGATAATATAGTGTGCGCCAGCGCCGGGGCTTTCCAATGAGCCCTCCCTGACCGAAATCGGACACGGGAGTCCGGAGCCAAAGGCGTTCGACTGCCGGCCGGCCAAACTCAGGCAACCTCCCGCCGTTGCGGACCCGCTCCCGGACAACCGGGTCCAAACGCCCGCCCTGTTACACGCACGAAAACACCGGGCTCGATTCGGAGCGACGGGCACCCGGCTTCCCGGTGTCGGACCGACTCCGTTCCGGTACCACTGGATGCCCCTTGCCCCTGGCTTGCTAGGACAGCCGGCGCGTCAAGGTGGGCCCCCGCGGCTCCGGCTCAGCAGTCGGAAAGCGGTCTCCAGCCAACGGCTGTACCTCGGCCGGGCCAAGCGGCAGCTGCACAAGCCCGCTACTGGTCTGTGCGGCCCCCCCACCCCGTTCAGTAGCAGTTCACCCCAACCGGATCGGACTTTCCGTCCCGAAGTTATCCCCGATAAGCTGCCGCTGACCGACGGGGCGGCAGCCGCTACGGGACTGCGACACTTTCCCGAACTTGCCGGGGTCCAGGCCGATAATATAGTGTGCGCCAGCGCCGGGGCTTTCCAACGAGCCCTCCCTGACCGAAATCGGACACGGGAGTCCGGAGCCAAAGGCGTTCGACTGCCGGCCGGCCAAACACAGGCAACCTCCCGCCGTTGCGGACCCGCTCCCGGACAACCGGGTCCAAACGCCCGCCCTGTTACACGCACGAAAACACCGGGCTCGATTCGGAGCGACGGGCACCCGGCTTCCCGGTGTCGGACCGACTCTGTTCCGGTACCACTGGATGCCCCTTGCCCCTGGCTTGCTAGGACAGCCGGCGCGTCAAGGTGGGCCCCCGCGGCTCCGGCTCAGCAGTCGGAAAGCGGTCTCCAGCCAACGGCTGTACCTCGGCCGGGCCAAGCGGCAGCTGCACAAGCCCGCTACTGGTCTGTGCGGCCCCCCCACCCCGTTCAGTCGCAGTTCACCCCAACCGGATCGGACTTTCCGTCCCGAAGTTATCCCCGATAAGCTGCCGCTAACCGACGGGGCGGCAGCCGCTACGGGACTGCGACACTTTCCCGAACTTGCCGGGGTCCAGGCCGATAATATAGTGTGCGCCAGCGCCGGGGCTTTCCAACGAGCCCTCCCTGACCGAAATCGGACACGGGAGTCCGGAGCGAAAGGCGTTCGACTGCCGGCCGGCCAAACCCAGGCAATCTCCCGCCGTTGCGGACCCGCTCCCGGACAACCGGGTCCAAACGCCCGCCCTGTTACACGCACGAAAACCCCGGGCTCGATTCGGAGCGACGGGCACCCGACTTCCCGGTGTCGGACCGACTCCCTTCTGGTACCACTGGATGCCCCTTGCCCCTGGCTTGCTCGGACAGCCGGCGCGTCAAGGTGGGTCCCCGCGGCACCGGCTCAGCAGTCG
>NW_028226056.1:42500-55000 GCF_052327205.1 Somniosus microcephalus | reverse complement strand
GACAAGTGTCAAATCAGCGGGTCAAACGGCCACCTCTATCCGACCAGGAGCACCCAAATCCCCGCAAATGGCACTTTTTTTTTTCTTCATCGGGACTTCCGACGAGGTTAATGATTTCCCAAACTGCAACTCATTAACTATGTCCTGAGACACTTGCCAGAAATGACACATGTCAATTTGGCGGTAGCAAATCACTTTCCCAGGCCGGGAAGCAACACCCGAGGCCCGCAAAAGGCGGCCGAATATTTTCTCATCGGACTTCCGCGTTTTGGTTAATCATGTCTCGAAATCGTTAAATGCACATGTCAATTCGGCGGGAGCAATTCACTTTCCCAAGCCGGAAAGCATCACCGGAGGCCCGCTTGAAGGGCCCTAATATTTTCTCATCGGACTTCCGCGTTTTGGTTAATCATGTCTCGAAATCGTTAAATGCACATGTCAATTCGGCGGGAGCAACTCACTTTCCCAGGCCGGGAAGCAACACCCGAGGCCCGCAAAAGGCGGCCGAATATTTTCTCATCGGACTTCCATATTTTGGGGGTTGGATTCTCTCCCGCATTCCAGCCCCCTGGCCACGGGTCGCTCATTCACTTTCAGCCCGGGCCTTGCCAATTTGGTTAATCAGTTAGCCATGCACCAGACTCGGCCTCGCCTTTTTCATTTATGGTTAATGATGTGCCCAGGCTGGGACTTAGTCTCTCCAGCAGCCAAAACTTTTCACTGGTTAATGAGGTGCCCAGCCCGGCACTTAGTCTCTCTCCCCAGCAAGCTTACTTGGTCGGCCGACATTTGGATCCATTTTCGGGGCTTAATCGGGTCGAATACGGTCCCTTACGCAAGGGGAGCCGAAGCCCCGGCCTCTGCCAGGCGTCAGGCTGCCGTTTTTTAAGCCCGACCAAAAACCCGAAAATTGGTTAAAAATGGAAATAAATTTCCACCCAAAAAGGGTTAAAAGTCGGTTGGACGGCAGCCCTGGTCGGTCTCTGCAGACCTGGAGGCCCTAGACAGTAATCTGGAAAACAGACAAAGTCTCGAGAAACCACCTCCTACCATTCTCCAGGTACCCCGCCAATCCCCCCTGCCAGAAATGACAAGTGTCAAATCAGCGGGACGGATTTGACTTTTGTGACCGACCGCTGGAACTTTTTTCGGCTACAGGCAGTCAAATTTTTCTCCTTCCGGACTTCCAGTACAACTTTGAACGGCCATATCTCCGCACTCCCGCGTCGGAGCCAAGCCGTCTTTACACCGTTAGACGCGGCTTCCCGTGCCCGTTCGAATGCCGCCCTGCTCGGCGGAAAAGGAGAATTTTTTTATTTTTCGGCCGATTTCGGGAAAAAAAATTCCCGCTCTGAACTCGGATTTTTCGGCTTTAATCGTTTCGTATACGGTCCCTTACGCAAGGGAGCCGAAGCCCCGGCCTCTGCCGGGCGTCAGGCTGCCGTTTTTAAGCCCGACCAAAAACCCGAAAATTGGTTAAAAATGGAAATAAATTTCCACCCAAAAAGGGTTAAAAGTCGGTTGGACGGCAGCCCGGGTCGGTCTCTGCAGACCTGGAGGCCCTAGACAGTAATCTGGAAAACAGATAAAGTCTCGAAAAACCACCTCCTACCATTCTCCAGGTACCCCGCCAATCCCCCCTGCCAGAAATGACAAGTGTCAAATCAGCGGGACGGATTTGACTTTTGTGACCGACCGCTGGAACTTTTTTCGGCTACAGGCAGTCAAATTTTTCTCCTTCCGGACTTCCAGTACAACTTTGAACGGCCATATCTCCGCACTCCCGCGTCGGAGCCAAGCCGTTTTTACACCGTTAGACGCGGATTCCCGTGCCCGTTCGAATGCCACCCTGCTCGGCGGAAAAGGAGACATTTTTTTTTTTCCGGCCGTTTTCGGGAAAAAATTTTCACGCTCTGAACTCCGATTTTACGCCTTTAATCGATTCGGAGACGGTCGCTTACGCAAGGGAGGCGAAGCCCGGGCCTCTGCCGGGCGTCAGCCTGCCGTATGTAAGCCCGTCCGAAGCATGAGTTCCCACTTTTGGTTATCCAGTTGTCAATTTTAAAATTTCAGTTAATCAGTTGCCTGCTTGGTTAATCATTTGTCGCTCTGACATTTGGTTAACCAGTTGTCGATGTTCGAAATTCAGTTAATGAGTTGCCTCTTTGAAATTTCAGTTAATGAGTTGGCCCTTTGGTTACTCATTTGTCCCTGTGTCTTTTGGTTAACCAGTTGTCGATGTTCGAAATTCAGTTAATGAGTTGCCTCCTTGGTTACTCATTTGTCGCTCTGGCTTTTGGTTAACCAGTTGTCGATGTTCAAAATTACAGTTAATGAGTTGCCTCTTTGAAATTTCAGTTAATGAGTTGGCCCTTTGGTTACTCATTTGTCCCTGTGTCTTTTGGTTATCCAGTTGTCGATGTTCGAAATTCAGTTAATGAGTTGCCTCCTTGGTTAATCATTTGTCGCTCTGACTCTTGGTTAACCAGTTGTCGATGTTCAAAATTTCAGTTAATGAGCTGCTCTTATGTTCTATGATTTCCTACCTTGACAACTCATTAACCAGTGTTTCAAACAATGCACCAGGCCATTTGACGACCCCAACTCGGTTCCACAAGCGGGAAAGCAGCACCCCAAGGCCCGGTAAGGGGGCCGAATACATTCCCATCGTGTATTCCGTCCCAAATGTGAATGACAAGTTTTCAGTTAATCAGTTGCCTGCTTGGTTACTCATTTGTCGCTCTGACATTTGGTTAACCAGTTGTCGATGTTCAAATTTCAGTTAATGAGTAGCCTCTTTGAAATTTCAGTTAATGAGTTGGCCCTTTGGTTACTCATTTGTCCCTGTGTCTTTTGGTTACCCAGTTGTCGATGTTCGAAATTCAGTTAATGAGTTGCCTCCTTGGTTAATCATTTGTCGCTCTGACTCTTGGTTAACCAGTTGTCGATGTTCGAAATTCAGTTAATGAGTTGCCTCCTTGGTTAATCATTTGTCGCTCTGACATTTGGTTAACCAGTTGTCGATGTTCGAAATTCAGTTAATGAGTTGCCTCCTTGGTTAATCATTTGTCGCTCTGACTCTTGGTTACCCAGTTGTCGATGTTCGAAATTCAGTTAATGAGTTGCCTCCTTGGTTAATCATTTGTCGCTCTGGCTTTTGGTTAACCAGTTGTCGATGTTCAAAATTTCAGTTAATGAGTTGCCTCTTTGAAATTTCAGTTAATGAGTTGGCCCTTTGGTTACTCATTTGTCCCTGTGTCTTTTGGTTAACCAGTTGTCGATGTTCGAAATTCAGTTAATGAGTTGCCTCCTTGGTTATTCATTTGTCGCTCTGGCTTTTGGTTAACCAGTTGTCGATGTTCAAAATTTCAGTTAATGAGCTGCTCTTATGTTCTATGATTTCCGACCTTGACAACTCATTAACCAGTGTTTCAAACAATGCACCAGGCCATTTGACGACCCCAACTCGGTTCCACAAGCGGGAAAGCAGCACCCCAAGGCCCGGTAAGGGGGCCGAATACATTCCCATCGTGAATTCCGTCCCAAATGTGAATGACAAGTTTTCAGTTAATCAGTTGCCTGCTTGGTTACTCATTTGTCGCTCTGACATTTGGTTAACCAGTTGTCGATGTTCAAATTTCAGTTAATGAGTTGCCTCTTTGAAATTTCAGTTAATGAGTTGGCCCTTTGGTTACTCATTTGTCCCTGTGTCTTTTGGTTACCCAGTTGTCGATGTTCGAAATTCAGTTAATGAGTTGCCTCCTTGGTTAATCATTTGTCGCTCTGGCTTTTGGTTAACCAGTTGTCGATGTTCAAAATTTCAGTTAATGAGTTGCCTCTTTGAAATTTCAGTTAATGAGTTGGCCCTTTGGTTACTCATTTGTCCCTGTGTCTTTTGGTTAACCAGTTGTCGATGTTCGAAATTCAGTTAATGAGTTGCCTCCTTGGTTAATCATTTGTCGCTCTGGCTTTTGCTTATCCAGTTGTCGATGTTCAAAATTTCAGTTAATGAGCTGCTCTTATGTTCTATGATTTCCTACCTTGACAACTCATTAACCAGTGTTTCAAACAATGCACCAGGCCATTTGACGACCCCAACTCGGTTCCACAAGCGGGAAAGCAGCACCCCAAGGCCCGGTAAGGGGGCCGAATACATTCCCATCGTGAATTCCGTCCCAAATGTGAATGACAAGTTTTCAGTTAATCAGTTGCCTGCTTGGTTACTCATTTGTCGCTCTGACATTTGGTTAACCAGTTGTCGATGTTCAAATTTCAGTTAATGAGTAGCCTCTTTGAAATTTCAGTTAATGAGTTGGCCCTTTGGTTACTCATTTGTCCCTGTGTCTTTTGGTTACCCAGTTGTCGATGTTCGAAATTCAGTTAATGAGTTGCCTCCTTGGTTAATCATTTGTCGCTCTGGCTTTTGGTTAACCAGTTGTCGATGTTCAAAATTTCAGTTAATGAGTTGCCTCTTTGAAATTTCAGTTAATGAGTTGGCCCTTTGGTTACTCATTTGTCCCTGTGTCTTTTGGTTAACCAGTTGTCGATGTTCGAAATTCAGTTAATGAGTTGCCTCCTTGGTTAATCATTTGTCGCTCTGGCTTTTGGTTAACCAGTTGTCGATGTTCAAAATTTCAGTTAATGAGCTGCTCTTATGTTCTATGATTTCCGACCTTGACAACTCATTAACCAGTGTTTCAAACAATGCACCAGGCCATTTGACGACCCCAACTCGGTTCCACAAGCGGGAAAGCAGCACCCCAAGGCCCGGTAAGGGGGCCGAATACATTCCCATCGTGAATTCCGTCCCAAATGTGAATGACAAGTTTTCAGTTAATCAGTTGCCTGCTTGGTTACTCATTTGTCGCTCTGACATTTGGTTAACCAGTTGTCGATGTTCAAATTTCAGTTAATGAGTAGCCTCTTTGAAATTTCAGTTAATGAGTTGGCCCTTTGGTTACTCATTTGTCCCTGTGTCTTTTGGTTACCCAGTTGTCGATGTTCGAAATTCAGTTAATGAGTTGCCTCCTTGGTTAATCATTTGTCGCCCTGACTCTTGGTTAACCAGTTGTCGATGTTCGAAATTCAGTTAATGAGTTGCCTCCTTGGTTAATCATTTGTCGCTCTGACTCTTGGTTAACCAGTTGTCGATGTTCGAAATTCAGTTAATGAGTTGCCTCCTTGGTTAATCATTTGTCGCTCTGGCTTTTGGTTAACCAGTTGTCGATGTTCAAAATTTCAGTTAATGAGTTGCCTCTTTGAAATTTCAGTTAATGAGTTGGCCCTTTGGTGACTCATTTGTCCCTGTGTCTTTTGGTTAACCAGTTGTCGATGTTCGAAATTCAGTTAATGAGTTGCCTCCTTGGTTAATCATTTGTCGCTCTGGCTTTTGGTTAACCAGTTGTCGATGTTCAAAATTTCAGTTAATGAGCTGCTCTTATGTTCTATGATTTCCTACCTTGACAACTCATTAACCAGTGTTTCAAACAATGCACCAGGCCATTTGACGACCCCAACTCGGTTCCACAAGCGGGAAAGCAGCACCCCAAGGCCCGGTAAGGGGGCCGAATACATTCCCATCGTGAATTCCGTCCCAAATGTGAATGACAAGTTTTCAGTTAATCAGATGCCTGCTTGGTTACTCATTTGTCGCTCTGACATTTGGTTAACCAGTTGTCGATGTTCAAATTTCAGTTAATGAGTAGCCTCTTTGAAATTTCAGTTAATGAGTTGGCCCTTTGGTTACTCATTTGTCCCTGTGTCTTTTGGTTACCCAGTTGTCGATGTTCGAAATTCAGTTAATGAGTTGCCTCCTTGGTTAATCATTTGTCGCTCTGGCTTTTGGTTAACCAGTTGTCGATGTTCAAAATTTCAGTTAATGAGTTGCCTCTTTGAAATTTCAGTTAATGAGTTGGCCCTTTGGTTACTCATTTGTCCCTGTGTCTTTTGGTTAACCAGTTGTCGATGTTCGAAATTCAGTTAATGAGTTGCCTCCTTGGTTAATCATTTGTCGCTCTGGCTTTTGGTTAGCCAGTTGTCGATGTTCAAAATTTCAGTTAATGAGCTGCTCTTATGTTCTATGATTTCCGACCTTGACAACTCATTAACCAGTGTTTCAAACAATGCACCAGGCCATTTGACGACCCCAACTCGGTTCCACAAGCGGGAAAGCAGCACCCCAAGGCCCGGTAAGGGGGCCGAATACATTCCCATCGTGAATTCCGTCCCAAATGTGAATGACAAGTTTTCAGTTAATCAGTTGCCTGCTTGGTTACTCATTTGTCGCTCTGACATTTGGTTAACCAGTTGTCGATGTTCAAAATTTCAGTTAATGAGTTGCCTCTTTGAAATTTCAGTTAATGAGTTGGCCCTTTGGTTACTCATTTGTCCCTGTGTCTTTTGGTTACCCAGTTGTCGATGTTCGAAATTCAGTTAATGAGTTGCCTCCTTGGTTAATCATTTGTCGCCCTGACTCTTGGTTAACCAGTTGTCGATGTTCGAAATTCAGTTAATGAGTTGCCTCCTTGGTTAATCATTTGTCGCTCTGACTCTTGGTTATCCAGTTGTCGATGTTCGAAATTCAGTTAATGAGTTGCCTCCTTGGTTAATCATTTATCGCTCTGGCTTTTGGTTAACCAGTTGTCGATGTTCAAAATTTCAGTTAATGAGTTGCCTCTTTGAAATTTCAGTTAATGAGTTGGCCCTTTGGTGACTCATTTGTCCCTGTGTCTTTTGGTTAACCAGTTGTCGATGTTCGAAATTCAGTTAATGAGTTGCCTCCTTGGTTAATCATTTGTCGCTCTGGCTTTTGGTTAACCAGTTGTCGATGTTCAAAATTTCAGTTATTGAGTTGCCTCTTTGAAATTTCAGTTAATGAGTTGGCCCTTTGGTTACTCATTTGTCCCTGTGTCTTTTGGTTAACCAGTTGTCGATGTTCGAAATTCAGTTAATGAGTTGCCTCCTTGGTTAATCATTTGTCGCCCTGACTCTTGGTTAACCAGTTGTCGATGTTCGAAATTCAGTTACTGAGTTGCCTCCTTGGTTAATCATTTGTCGCTCTGACATTTGGTTAACCAGTTGTCGATGTTCGAAATTCAGTTAATGAGTTGCCTCCTTGGTTAATCATTTGTCGCTCTGGCTTTTGGTTAACCAGTTGTCGATGTTCAAAATTACAGTTAATGAGTTGCCTCTTTGAAATTTCAGTTAATGAGTTGGCCCTTTGGTTACTCATTTGTCCCTGTGTCTTTTGGTTAACCAGTTGTCGATGTTCGAAATTCAGTTAATGAGTTGCCTCCTTGGTTAATCATTTGTCGCTCTGGCTTTTGGTTAACCAGTTGTCGATGTTCAAAATTTCAGTTAATGAGCTGCTCTTATGTTCTATGATTTCCTACCTTGACAACTCATTAACCAGTGTTTCAAACAATGCACCAGGCCATTTGACGACCCCAACTCGGTTCCACAAGCGGGAAAGCAGCACCCCAAGGCCCGGTAAGGGGGCCGAATACATTCCCATCGTGAATTCCGTCCCAAATGTGAAAGACAAGTTTTCAGTTAATCAGTTGCCTGCTTGGTTACTCATTTGTCGCTCTGACATTTGGTTAACCAGTTGTCGATGTTCAAATTTCAGTTAATGAGTAGCCTCTTTGAAATTTCAGTTAATGAGTTGGCCCTTTGGTTACTCATTTGTCCCTGTGTCTTTTGGTTACCCAGTTGTCGATGTTCGAAATTCAGTTAATGAGTTGCCTCCTTGGTTAATCATTTGTCGCTCTGGCTTTTGGTTAACCAGTTGTCGATGTTCAAAATTTCAGTTAATGAGTTGCCTCTTTGAAATTTCAGTTAATGAGTTGGCCCTTTGGTTACTCATTTGTCCCTGTGTCTTTTGGTTAACCAGTTGTCGATGTTCGAAATTCAGTTACTGAGTTGCCTCCTTGGTTAATCATTTGTCGCTCTGACTCTTGGTTAACCAGTTGTCGATGTTCGAAATTCAGTTAATGAGTTGCCTCCTTGGTTAATCATTTGTCGCTCTGACATTTGGTTAACCAGTTGTCGATGTTCGAAATTCAGTTAATGAGTTGCCTCCTTGGTTAATCATTTGTCGCTCTGGCTTTTGGTTAACCAGTTGTCGATGTTCAAAATTTCAGTTAATGAGTTGCCTCTTTGAAATTTCAGTTAATGAGTTGGCCCTTTGGTTACTCATTTGTCCCTGTGTCTTTTGGTTAGCCAGTTGTCGATGTTCGAAATTCAGTTAATGAGTTGCCTCCTTGGTTAATCATTTGTCGCTCTGACTCTTGGTTAACCAGTTGTCGATGTTCGAAATTCAGTTAATGAGTTGCCTCCTTGGTTAATCATTTGTCGCTCTGACATTTGGTTAACCAGTTGTCGATGTTCGAAATTCAGTTAATGAGTTGCCTCCTTGGTTAATCATTTGTCGCTCTGGCTTTTGGTTAACCAGTTGTCGATGTTCAAAATTTCAGTTAATGAGTTGCCTCTTTGAAATTTCAGTTAATGAGTTGGCCCTTTGGTTACTCATTTGTCCCTGTGTCTTTTGGTTAGCCAGTTGTCGATGTTCGAAATTCAGTTAATGAGTTGCCTCCTTGGTTAATCATTTGTCGCTCTGACTCTTGGTTAACCAGTTGTCGATGTTCGAAATTCAGTTAATGAGTTGCCTCCTTGGTTAATCATTTGTCGCTCTGACATTTGGTTAACCAGTTGTCGATGTTCGAAATTCAGTTAATGAGTTGCCTCCTTGGTTAATCATTTGTCCCTGTGTCTTTTGGTTAACCAGTTGTCGATGTTCAAAATTTCAGTTAATGAGCTGCTCTTATGTTCTATGATTTCCGACCTTGACAACTCATTAACCAGTGTTTCAAACAATGCACCAGGCCATTTGACGACCCCAACTCGGTTCCACAAGCGGGAAAGCAGCACCCCCAAGCCCCGGTAAGGCGGCCGAATACATTCCCATCCTGAATTCCGTCCCAAATGTGAATGACAAGTTTTCAGTTAATCATTTGCCACCTTGGTTCATCATTTGCCACTCTGACTTTTGGTTTCCCAGTTGTCAGTTTTCACATTTCAGTTACTGAGTTGACTTTGTCTTTCTCACTCTGTGTATCTCTATCTTCTCTCTGTCTCTCTCAGTGTATGCGAGTGTCTGTGTGTGTTCCACTGCCGCCCGGCCAACCGGGTCCAAAGGCCCGCCACGTTACACACGAAAAACCCCGGTCTCGCTTCGGAGCGACGGGCACCCGGCTTCTCGGTGTCGGACCGACTCCGTTCAGATACCGCTGGATGCCCCTTGCCCCTGGCTTGCTCTGGCAGCCGGCGCGTGCAGGCCGCCCCCTGCCCCGCCGTCTCAGTGGTCGGAAAGCGGTCTCCAGCCAACGGCTGTACCTCGGCCGCGGAAAGAGGCAGCTACACAAGCGAGGCACTGCTCTGTGCGGCCCCGCCACCCCGTTCAGCTGCCGTTGTCCCCGACCGGATCGGACTTTCCTTCCCGAAGTTATCCCCGATAAGCTGCCGCTGACCGACGGCCCGTCAGCCGCTGCGGGACGGCGACACTTTCCCGAACTCGCCCGGGGCCACTTCGGCAATATAGTGTGCGCCGGAGCCGGGGCTTTCCAACGAGCCATCCCCGAACGAAATCGGACACGGGAGTCGGGAGCGACAGGCGTTCGACTGGTGCCGGGCAACCGGGTCCAAACGCCCGCCTTGTTAAACACACGTACACCCCAGGCTCGATTCGGAGCGACGGGCACCCGGCTTCCCGGTGTCGGACCGACTCCGTTCAGATACCGTTGGATGCCCCTTGCCCCTGGCTTGCTCTGGCAGCCGGCGCGTGCAGGCCGCCCCCCGCCCCGCCGTCTCAGTGGTCGGAAAGTGGTCTCCAGCCAACGGCTGTACCTCGGCCGGGGAAAGGGGCAGCTACACAAGCCAGGCACTGGTCTGTGCGGGCCCGCCACCCCGTTCGGCTGCCGTTGATCCGGACCGGATCGGACTTTCCCTCCCGAAGTTATGCCCGATAAGCTGCCGCTCACCGGCGGCCCGTCAGCCGCTGCGGGATGGCGACACTTTGCCGAACTTGCCGGGGTCCAGGCCGATAATATAGTGTGCGCCAGCGCCGGGGCTTTCCAACGAGCCCTCCCTGACCGAAATCGGACACGGGAGTCCAGAGCGATAGGCGTTCGACTGCCGGCCGGCCAAACACAGGCAATCCCCCGCCGTTGCGGACCCGCTCCAGGACAACCGGGTCCAAACGCCCGCCTCGTTACACGCACGAAAACACCGGGCTCGATTCGGAGCGACGGGCACCCGGCTTCCCGGTGTCGGACCGACTCCGTTCCGGTACCCTTGGATGCCCCTTGCCCCTGGCTTGCTAGGACAGCCGGCGCGTCAAGGTGGGCCCCCGCGGCTCCGGCTCAGCAGTCGGAAAGCGGTCTCCAGCCAACGGCTGTACCTCGGCCGGGGAAAGGGGCAGCTACACAAGCCCGCTACTGGTCTGTGCGGCCCCGCCACCCCGTTCAGTGGCAGTTGACCCCGACCGGATCGGACTTTCCTTCCCGAAGTTATCCCCGATAAGCTGCCGCTGACCGACGGGGCGGCAGCCGGTACGGGTCGCCGACACTTTCCCGAACTTGCCGGGATCCAGTCCGATAATATAGTGTGCGCCAGCGCCGGGGCTTTCCAATGAGCCCTCCCTGACCGAAATCGGACACGGGAGGCCGGAGCCAAAGGCGTTCGACTGCCGGCCGGCCAAACTCAGGCAACCTCCCGCCGTTGCGGACCCGCTCCCGGACAACCGGGTCCAAACGCCCGCCCTGTTACACGCACGAAAACACCGGGCTCGATTCGGAGCGACGGGCACCCGGCTTCCCGGTGTCGGACCGACTCCGTTCCGGTACCACTGGATGCCCCTTGCCCCTGGCTTGCTAGGACAGCCGGCGCGTCAAGGTGGGCCCCCGCGGCTCCGGCTCAGCAGTCGGAAAGCGGTCTCCAGCCAACGGCTGTACCTCGGCCGGGCCAAGCGGCAGCTGCACAAGCCCGCTACTGGTCTGTGCGGCCCCCCCACCCCGTTCAGTAGCAGTTCACCCCAACCGGATCGGACTTTCCGTCCCGAAGTTATCCCCGATAAGCTGCCGCTGACCGACGGGGCGGCAGCCGCTACGGGACTGCGACACTTTCCCGAACTTGCCGGGGTCCAGGCCGATAATATAGTGTGCGCCAGCGCCGGGGCTTTCCAACGAGCCCTCCCTGACCGAAATCGGACACGGGAGTCCGGAGCCAAAGGCGTTCGACTGCCGGCCGGCCAAACACAGGCAACCTCCCGCCGTTGCGGACCCGCTCCCGGACAACCGGGTCCAAACGCCCGCCCTGTTACACGCACGAAAACACCGGGCTCGATTCGGAGCGACGGGCACCCGGCTTCCCGGTGTCGGACCGACTCCGTTCCGGTACCACTGGATGCCCCTTGCCCCTGGCTTGCTAGTACAGCCGGCGCGTCAAGGTGGGCCCCCGCGGCTCCGGCTCAGCAGTCGGAAAGCGGTCTCCAGCCAACGGCCGTACCTCGGCCGGGCCAAGCGGCAGCTGCACAAGCCCGCTACTGGTCTGTGCGGCCCCCCCACCCCGTTCAGTCGCAGTTCACCCCAACCGGATCGGACTTTCCGTCCCGAAGTTATCCCCGATAAGCTGCCGCTGACCGACGGGGCGGCAGCCGCTACGGGACTGCGACACTTTCCCGAACTTGCCGGGGTCCAGGCCGATAATATAGTGTGCGCCAGCGCCGGGGCTTTCCAACGAGCCCTCCCTGACCGAAATCGGACACGGGAGTCCGGAGCGAAAGGCGTTCGACTGCCGGCCGGCCAAACCCAGGCAATCTCCCGCCGTTGCGGACCCGCTCCCGGACAACCGGGTCCAAACGCCCGCCCTGTTACACGCACGAAAACCCCGGGCTCGATTCGGAGCGACGGGCACCCGACTTCCCGGTGTCGGACCGACTCCCTTCTGGTACCACTGGATGCCCCTTGCCCCTGGCTTGCTCGGACAGCCGGCGCGTCAAGGTGGGTCCCCGCGGCACCGGCTCAGCAGTCGGAAAGCGGTCTCCAGCCAACGGCTGTACCTCGGCCGGGCCAAGAGGCAGCTACACAAGCCCGCTACTGGTCTGTGCGGCCCCGCCACCCCGTTCAGTCGCAGTTCACCCCGACCGGATCGGACTTTCCGTCCCGAAGTTATCCGCGATAAGCTGCCGCTGACCGACGGGGCGGCCGCCGGAACGGGACTGCGACACTTTCCCGAACTTGCCGGGGCCCAGGCCGATAATATAGTGTGCGCCAGCGTCGGGGCTTTCCAACCAGCCCTCCCTGACCGAAATCGGACACGGGAGTCCGGAGCCAAAGGCGTTCGACTGCCGGCCGGCCAAACCCAGGCAATCTCCCGCCGTTGGGGACCCGCTCCCGGACAACCGGGTCCAAACGCCCGCCCTGTTACACGCACGAAAACACCGG
>NW_028226056.1:17500-30000 GCF_052327205.1 Somniosus microcephalus | reverse complement strand
AATCGTTAAATGCACATGTCAATTCGGCGGGAGCAACTCACTTTCCCAGGCCGGGAAGCAACACCCGAGGCCCGCAAAAGGCGGCCGAATATTTTCTCATCGGACTTCCATATTTTGGGGGTTGGATTCTCTCCCGCATTCCAGCCCCCTGGCCACGGGTCGCTCATTCACTTTCAGCCCGGGCCTTGCCAATTTGGTTAATCAGTTAGCCATGCACCAGACTCGGCCTCGCCTTTTTCATTTATGGTTAATGATGTGCCCAGGCTGGGACTTAGTCTCTCCAGCAGCCAAAACTTTTCACTGGTTAATGAGGTGCCCAGCCCGGCACTTAGTCTCTCTCCCCAGCAAGCTTACTTGGTCGGCCGACATTTGGATCCATTTTCGGGGCTTAATCGGGTCGAATACGGTCCCTTACGCAAGGGGAGCCGAAGCCCCGGCCTCTGCCAGGCGTCAGGCTGCCGTTTTTTAAGCCCGACCAAAAACCCGAAAATTGGTTAAAAATGGAAATAAATTTCCACCCAAAAAGGGTTAAAAGTCGGTTGGACGGCAGCCCTGGTCGGTCTCTGCAGACCTGGAGGCCCTAGACAGTAATCTGGAAAACAGACAAAGTCTCGAGAAACCACCTCCTACCATTCTCCAGGTACCCCGCCAATCCCCCCTGCCAGAAATGACAAGTGTCAAATCAGCGGGACGGATTTGACTTTTGTGACCGACCGCTGGAACTTTTTTCGGCTACAGGCAGTCAAATTTTTCTCCTTCCGGACTTCCAGTACAACTTTGAACGGCCATATCTCCGCACTCCCGCGTCGGAGCCAAGCCGTCTTTACACCGTTAGACGCGGCTTCCCGTGCCCGTTCGAATGCCGCCCTGCTCGGCGGAAAAGGAGAATTTTTTTATTTTTCGGCCGATTTCGGGAAAAAAAATTCCCGCTCTGAACTCGGATTTTTCGGCTTTAATCGTTTCGTATACGGTCCCTTACGCAAGGGAGCCGAAGCCCCGGCCTCTGCCGGGCGTCAGGCTGCCGTTTTTAAGCCCGACCAAAAACCCGAAAATTGGTTAAAAATGGAAATAAATTTCCACCCAAAAAGGGTTAAAAGTCGGTTGGACGGCAGCCCGGGTCGGTCTCTGCAGACCTGGAGGCCCTAGACAGTAATCTGGAAAACAGATAAAGTCTCGAAAAACCACCTCCTACCATTCTCCAGGTACCCCGCCAATCCCCCCTGCCAGAAATGACAAGTGTCAAATCAGCGGGACGGATTTGACTTTTGTGACCGACCGCTGGAACTTTTTTCGGCTACAGGCAGTCAAATTTTTCTCCTTCCGGACTTCCAGTACAACTTTGAACGGCCATATCTCCGCACTCCCGCGTCGGAGCCAAGCCGTTTTTACACCGTTAGACGCGGATTCCCGTGCCCGTTCGAATGCCACCCTGCTCGGCGGAAAAGGAGACATTTTTTTTTTTCCGGCCGTTTTCGGGAAAAAATTTTCCCGCTCTGAACTCCGATTTTACGCCTTTAATCGATTCGGAGACGGTCGCTTACGCAAGGGAGGCGAAGCCCGGGCCTCTGCCGGGCGTCAGCCTGCCGTATGTAAGCCCGTCCGAAGCATGAGTTCCCACTTTTGGTTATCCAGTTGTCAATTTTAAAATTTCAGTTAATCAGTTGCCTGCTTGGTTAATCATTTGTCGCTCTGACATTTGGTTAACCAGTTGTCGATGTTCGAAATTCAGTTAATGAGTTGCCTCTTTGAAATTTCAGTTAATGAGTTGGCCCTTTGGTTACTCATTTGTCCCTGTGTCTTTTGGTTAACCAGTTGTCGATGTTCGAAATTCAGTTAATGAGTTGCCTCCTTGGTTACTCATTTGTCGCTCTGGCTTTTGGTTAACCAGTTGTCGATGTTCAAAATTACAGTTAATGAGTTGCCTCTTTGAAATTTCAGTTAATGAGTTGGCCCTTTGGTTACTCATTTGTCCCTGTGTCTTTTGGTTATCCAGTTGTCGATGTTCGAAATTCAGTTAATGAGTTGCCTCCTTGGTTAATCATTTGTCGCTCTGACTCTTGGTTAACCAGTTGTCGATGTTCAAAATTTCAGTTAATGAGCTGCTCTTATGTTCTATGATTTCCTACCTTGACAACTCATTAACCAGTGTTTCAAACAATGCACCAGGCCATTTGACGACCCCAACTCGGTTCCACAAGCGGGAAAGCAGCACCCCAAGGCCCGGTAAGGGGGCCGAATACATTCCCATCGTGTATTCCGTCCCAAATGTGAATGACAAGTTTTCAGTTAATCAGTTGCCTGCTTGGTTACTCATTTGTCGCTCTGACATTTGGTTAACCAGTTGTCGATGTTCAAATTTCAGTTAATGAGTAGCCTCTTTGAAATTTCAGTTAATGAGTTGGCCCTTTGGTTACTCATTTGTCCCTGTGTCTTTTGGTTACCCAGTTGTCGATGTTCGAAATTCAGTTAATGAGTTGCCTCCTTGGTTAATCATTTGTCGCTCTGACTCTTGGTTAACCAGTTGTCGATGTTCGAAATTCAGTTAATGAGTTGCCTCCTTGGTTAATCATTTGTCGCTCTGACATTTGGTTAACCAGTTGTCGATGTTCGAAATTCAGTTAATGAGTTGCCTCCTTGGTTAATCATTTGTCGCTCTGACTCTTGGTTACCCAGTTGTCGATGTTCGAAATTCAGTTAATGAGTTGCCTCCTTGGTTAATCATTTGTCGCTCTGGCTTTTGGTTAACCAGTTGTCGATGTTCAAAATTTCAGTTAATGAGTTGCCTCTTTGAAATTTCAGTTAATGAGTTGGCCCTTTGGTTACTCATTTGTCCCTGTGTCTTTTGGTTAACCAGTTGTCGATGTTCGAAATTCAGTTAATGAGTTGCCTCCTTGGTTATTCATTTGTCGCTCTGGCTTTTGGTTAACCAGTTGTCGATGTTCAAAATTTCAGTTAATGAGCTGCTCTTATGTTCTATGATTTCCGACCTTGACAACTCATTAACCAGTGTTTCAAACAATGCACCAGGCCATTTGACGACCCCAACTCGGTTCCACAAGCGGGAAAGCAGCACCCCAAGGCCCGGTAAGGGGGCCGAATACATTCCCATCGTGAATTCCGTCCCAAATGTGAATGACAAGTTTTCAGTTAATCAGTTGCCTGCTTGGTTACTCATTTGTCGCTCTGACATTTGGTTAACCAGTTGTCGATGTTCAAATTTCAGTTAATGAGTTGCCTCTTTGAAATTTCAGTTAATGAGTTGGCCCTTTGGTTACTCATTTGTCCCTGTGTCTTTTGGTTACCCAGTTGTCGATGTTCGAAATTCAGTTAATGAGTTGCCTCCTTGGTTAATCATTTGTCGCTCTGGCTTTTGGTTAACCAGTTGTCGATGTTCAAAATTTCAGTTAATGAGTTGCCTCTTTGAAATTTCAGTTAATGAGTTGGCCCTTTGGTTACTCATTTGTCCCTGTGTCTTTTGGTTAACCAGTTGTCGATGTTCGAAATTCAGTTAATGAGTTGCCTCCTTGGTTAATCATTTGTCGCTCTGGCTTTTGCTTATCCAGTTGTCGATGTTCAAAATTTCAGTTAATGAGCTGCTCTTATGTTCTATGATTTCCTACCTTGACAACTCATTAACCAGTGTTTCAAACAATGCACCAGGCCATTTGACGACCCCAACTCGGTTCCACAAGCGGGAAAGCAGCACCCCAAGGCCCGGTAAGGGGGCCGAATACATTCCCATCGTGAATTCCGTCCCAAATGTGAATGACAAGTTTTCAGTTAATCAGTTGCCTGCTTGGTTACTCATTTGTCGCTCTGACATTTGGTTAACCAGTTGTCGATGTTCAAATTTCAGTTAATGAGTAGCCTCTTTGAAATTTCAGTTAATGAGTTGGCCCTTTGGTTACTCATTTGTCCCTGTGTCTTTTGGTTACCCAGTTGTCGATGTTCGAAATTCAGTTAATGAGTTGCCTCCTTGGTTAATCATTTGTCGCTCTGGCTTTTGGTTAACCAGTTGTCGATGTTCAAAATTTCAGTTAATGAGTTGCCTCTTTGAAATTTCAGTTAATGAGTTGGCCCTTTGGTTACTCATTTGTCCCTGTGTCTTTTGGTTAACCAGTTGTCGATGTTCGAAATTCAGTTAATGAGTTGCCTCCTTGGTTAATCATTTGTCGCTCTGGCTTTTGGTTAACCAGTTGTCGATGTTCAAAATTTCAGTTAATGAGCTGCTCTTATGTTCTATGATTTCCGACCTTGACAACTCATTAACCAGTGTTTCAAACAATGCACCAGGCCATTTGACGACCCCAACTCGGTTCCACAAGCGGGAAAGCAGCACCCCAAGGCCCGGTAAGGGGGCCGAATACATTCCCATCGTGAATTCCGTCCCAAATGTGAATGACAAGTTTTCAGTTAATCAGTTGCCTGCTTGGTTACTCATTTGTCGCTCTGACATTTGGTTAACCAGTTGTCGATGTTCAAATTTCAGTTAATGAGTAGCCTCTTTGAAATTTCAGTTAATGAGTTGGCCCTTTGGTTACTCATTTGTCCCTGTGTCTTTTGGTTACCCAGTTGTCGATGTTCGAAATTCAGTTAATGAGTTGCCTCCTTGGTTAATCATTTGTCGCCCTGACTCTTGGTTAACCAGTTGTCGATGTTCGAAATTCAGTTAATGAGTTGCCTCCTTGGTTAATCATTTGTCGCTCTGACTCTTGGTTAACCAGTTGTCGATGTTCGAAATTCAGTTAATGAGTTGCCTCCTTGGTTAATCATTTGTCGCTCTGGCTTTTGGTTAACCAGTTGTCGATGTTCAAAATTTCAGTTAATGAGTTGCCTCTTTGAAATTTCAGTTAATGAGTTGGCCCTTTGGTGACTCATTTGTCCCTGTGTCTTTTGGTTAACCAGTTGTCGATGTTCGAAATTCAGTTAATGAGTTGCCTCCTTGGTTAATCATTTGTCGCTCTGGCTTTTGGTTAACCAGTTGTCGATGTTCAAAATTTCAGTTAATGAGCTGCTCTTATGTTCTATGATTTCCTACCTTGACAACTCATTAACCAGTGTTTCAAACAATGCACCAGGCCATTTGACGACCCCAACTCGGTTCCACAAGCGGGAAAGCAGCACCCCAAGGCCCGGTAAGGGGGCCGAATACATTCCCATCGTGAATTCCGTCCCAAATGTGAATGACAAGTTTTCAGTTAATCAGATGCCTGCTTGGTTACTCATTTGTCGCTCTGACATTTGGTTAACCAGTTGTCGATGTTCAAATTTCAGTTAATGAGTAGCCTCTTTGAAATTTCAGTTAATGAGTTGGCCCTTTGGTTACTCATTTGTCCCTGTGTCTTTTGGTTACCCAGTTGTCGATGTTCGAAATTCAGTTAATGAGTTGCCTCCTTGGTTAATCATTTGTCGCTCTGGCTTTTGGTTAACCAGTTGTCGATGTTCAAAATTTCAGTTAATGAGTTGCCTCTTTGAAATTTCAGTTAATGAGTTGGCCCTTTGGTTACTCATTTGTCCCTGTGTCTTTTGGTTAACCAGTTGTCGATGTTCGAAATTCAGTTAATGAGTTGCCTCCTTGGTTAATCATTTGTCGCTCTGGCTTTTGGTTAGCCAGTTGTCGATGTTCAAAATTTCAGTTAATGAGCTGCTCTTATGTTCTATGATTTCCGACCTTGACAACTCATTAACCAGTGTTTCAAACAATGCACCAGGCCATTTGACGACCCCAACTCGGTTCCACAAGCGGGAAAGCAGCACCCCAAGGCCCGGTAAGGGGGCCGAATACATTCCCATCGTGAATTCCGTCCCAAATGTGAATGACAAGTTTTCAGTTAATCAGTTGCCTGCTTGGTTACTCATTTGTCGCTCTGACATTTGGTTAACCAGTTGTCGATGTTCAAAATTTCAGTTAATGAGTTGCCTCTTTGAAATTTCAGTTAATGAGTTGGCCCTTTGGTTACTCATTTGTCCCTGTGTCTTTTGGTTACCCAGTTGTCGATGTTCGAAATTCAGTTAATGAGTTGCCTCCTTGGTTAATCATTTGTCGCCCTGACTCTTGGTTAACCAGTTGTCGATGTTCGAAATTCAGTTAATGAGTTGCCTCCTTGGTTAATCATTTGTCGCTCTGACTCTTGGTTATCCAGTTGTCGATGTTCGAAATTCAGTTAATGAGTTGCCTCCTTGGTTAATCATTTATCGCTCTGGCTTTTGGTTAACCAGTTGTCGATGTTCAAAATTTCAGTTAATGAGTTGCCTCTTTGAAATTTCAGTTAATGAGTTGGCCCTTTGGTGACTCATTTGTCCCTGTGTCTTTTGGTTAACCAGTTGTCGATGTTCGAAATTCAGTTAATGAGTTGCCTCCTTGGTTAATCATTTGTCGCTCTGGCTTTTGGTTAACCAGTTGTCGATGTTCAAAATTTCAGTTATTGAGTTGCCTCTTTGAAATTTCAGTTAATGAGTTGGCCCTTTGGTTACTCATTTGTCCCTGTGTCTTTTGGTTAACCAGTTGTCGATGTTCGAAATTCAGTTAATGAGTTGCCTCCTTGGTTAATCATTTGTCGCCCTGACTCTTGGTTAACCAGTTGTCGATGTTCGAAATTCAGTTACTGAATTGCCTCCTTGGTTAATCATTTGTCGCTCTGACATTTGGTTAACCAGTTGTCGATGTTCGAAATTCAGTTAATGAGTTGCCTCCTTGGTTAATCATTTGTCGCTCTGGCTTTTGGTTAACCAGTTGTCGATGTTCAAAATTACAGTTAATGAGTTGCCTCTTTGAAATTTCAGTTAATGAGTTGGCCCTTTGGTTACTCATTTGTCCCTGTGTCTTTTGGTTAACCAGTTGTCGATGTTCGAAATTCAGTTAATGAGTTGCCTCCTTGGTTAATCATTTGTCGCTCTGGCTTTTGGTTAACCAGTTGTCGATGTTCAAAATTTCAGTTAATGAGCTGCTCTTATGTTCTATGATTTCCTACCTTGACAACTCATTAACCAGTGTTTCAAACAATGCACCAGGCCATTTGACGACCCCAACTCGGTTCCACAAGCGGGAAAGCAGCACCCCAAGGCCCGGTAAGGGGGCCGAATACATTCCCATCGTGAATTCCGTCCCAAATGTGAAAGACAAGTTTTCAGTTAATCAGTTGCCTGCTTGGTTACTCATTTGTCGCTCTGACATTTGGTTAACCAGTTGTCGATGTTCAAATTTCAGTTAATGAGTAGCCTCTTTGAAATTTCAGTTAATGAGTTGGCCCTTTGGTTACTCATTTGTCCCTGTGTCTTTTGGTTACCCAGTTGTCGATGTTCGAAATTCAGTTAATGAGTTGCCTCCTTGGTTAATCATTTGTCGCTCTGGCTTTTGGTTAACCAGTTGTCGATGTTCAAAATTTCAGTTAATGAGTTGCCTCTTTGAAATTTCAGTTAATGAGTTGGCCCTTTGGTTACTCATTTGTCCCTGTGTCTTTTGGTTAACCAGTTGTCGATGTTCGAAATTCAGTTACTGAGTTGCCTCCTTGGTTAATCATTTGTCGCTCTGACTCTTGGTTAACCAGTTGTCGATGTTCGAAATTCAGTTAATGAGTTGCCTCCTTGGTTAATCATTTGTCGCTCTGACATTTGGTTAACCAGTTGTCGATGTTCGAAATTCAGTTAATGAGTTGCCTCCTTGGTTAATCATTTGTCGCTCTGGCTTTTGGTTAACCAGTTGTCGATGTTCAAAATTTCAGTTAATGAGTTGCCTCTTTGAAATTTCAGTTAATGAGTTGGCCCTTTGGTTACTCATTTGTCCCTGTGTCTTTTGGTTAGCCAGTTGTCGATGTTCGAAATTCAGTTAATGAGTTGCCTCCTTGGTTAATCATTTGTCGCTCTGACTCTTGGTTAACCAGTTGTCGATGTTCGAAATTCAGTTAATGAGTTGCCTCCTTGGTTAATCATTTGTCGCTCTGACATTTGGTTAACCAGTTGTCGATGTTCGAAATTCAGTTAATGAGTTGCCTCCTTGGTTAATCATTTGTCGCTCTGGCTTTTGGTTAACCAGTTGTCGATGTTCAAAATTTCAGTTAATGAGTTGCCTCTTTGAAATTTCAGTTAATGAGTTGGCCCTTTGGTTACTCATTTGTCCCTGTGTCTTTTGGTTAGCCAGTTGTCGATGTTCGAAATTCAGTTAATGAGTTGCCTCCTTGGTTAATCATTTGTCGCTCTGACTCTTGGTTAACCAGTTGTCGATGTTCGAAATTCAGTTAATGAGTTGCCTCCTTGGTTAATCATTTGTCGCTCTGACATTTGGTTAACCAGTTGTCGATGTTCGAAATTCAGTTAATGAGTTGCCTCCTTGGTTAATCATTTGTCCCTGTGTCTTTTGGTTAACCAGTTGTCGATGTTCAAAATTTCAGTTAATGAGCTGCTCTTATGTTCTATGATTTCCGACCTTGACAACTCATTAACCAGTGTTTCAAACAATGCACCAGGCCATTTGACGACCCCAACTCGGTTCCACAAGCGGGAAAGCAGCACCCCCAAGCCCCGGTAAGGCGGCCGAATACATTCCCATCCTGAATTCCGTCCCAAATGTGAATGACAAGTTTTCAGTTAATCATTTGCCACCTTGGTTCATCATTTGCCACTCTGACTTTTGGTTTCCCAGTTGTCAGTTTTCACATTTCAGTTACTGAGTTGACTTTGTCTTTCTCACTCTGTGTATCTCTATCTTCTCTCTGTCTCTCTCAGTGTATGCGAGTGTCTGTGTGTGTTCCACTGCCGCCCGGCCAACCGGGTCCAAAGGCCCGCCACGTTACACACGAAAAACCCCGGTCTCGCTTCGGAGCGACGGGCACCCGGCTTCTCGGTGTCGGACCGACTCCGTTCAGATACCGCTGGATGCCCCTTGCCCCTGGCTTGCTCTGGCAGCCGGCGCGTGCAGGCCGCCCCCTGCCCCGCCGTCTCAGTGGTCGGAAAGCGGTCTCCAGCCAACGGCTGTACCTCGGCCGCGGAAAGAGGCAGCTACACAAGCGAGGCACTGCTCTGTGCGGCCCCGCCACCCCGTTCAGCTGCCGTTGTCCCCGACCGGATCGGACTTTCCTTCCCGAAGTTATCCCCGATAAGCTGCCGCTGACCGACGGCCCGTCAGCCGCTGCGGGACGGCGACACTTTCCCGAACTCGCCCGGGGCCACTTCGGCAATATAGTGTGCGCCGGAGCCGGGGCTTTCCAACGAGCCATCCCCGAACGAAATCGGACACGGGAGTCGGGAGCGACAGGCGTTCGACTGGTGCCGGGCAACCGGGTCCAAACGCCCGCCTTGTTAAACACACGTACACCCCAGGCTCGATTCGGAGCGACGGGCACCCGGCTTCCCGGTGTCGGACCGACTCCGTTCAGATACCGTTGGATGCCCCTTGCCCCTGGCTTGCTCTGGCAGCCGGCGCGTGCAGGCCGCCCCCCGCCCCGCCGTCTCAGTGGTCGGAAAGTGGTCTCCAGCCAACGGCTGTACCTCGGCCGGGGAAAGGGGCAGCTACACAAGCCAGGCACTGGTCTGTGCGGGCCCGCCACCCCGTTCGGCTGCCGTTGATCCGGACCGGATCGGACTTTCCCTCCCGAAGTTATGCCCGATAAGCTGCCGCTCACCGGCGGCCCGTCAGCCGCTGCGGGATGGCGACACTTTGCCGAACTTGCCGGGGTCCAGGCCGATAATATAGTGTGCGCCAGCGCCGGGGCTTTCCAACGAGCCCTCCCTGACCGAAATCGGACACGGGAGTCCAGAGCGATAGGCGTTCGACTGCCGGCCGGCCAAACACAGGCAATCCCCCGCCGTTGCGGACCCGCTCCAGGACAACCGGGTCCAAACGCCCGCCTCGTTACACGCACGAAAACACCGGGCTCGATTCGGAGCGACGGGCACCCGGCTTCCCGGTGTCGGACCGACTCCGTTCCGGTACCCTTGGATGCCCCTTGCCCCTGGCTTGCTAGGACAGCCGGCGCGTCAAGGTGGGCCCCCGCGGCTCCGGCTCAGCAGTCGGAAAGCGGTCTCCAGCCAACGGCTGTACCTCGGCCGGGGAAAGGGGCAGCTACACAAGCCCGCTACTGGTCTGTGCGGCCCCGCCACCCCGTTCAGTGGCAGTTGACCCCGACCGGATCGGACTTTCCTTCCCGAAGTTATCCCCGATAAGCTGCCGCTGACCGACGGGGCGGCAGCCGGTACGGGTCGCCGACACTTTCCCGAACTTGCCGGGATCCAGTCCGATAATATAGTGTGCGCCAGCGCCGGGGCTTTCCAATGAGCCCTCCCTGACCGAAATCGGACACGGGAGGCCGGAGCCAAAGGCGTTCGACTGCCGGCCGGCCAAACTCAGGCAACCTCCCGCCGTTGCGGACCCGCTCCCGGACAACCGGGTCCAAACGCCCGCCCTGTTACACGCACGAAAACACCGGGCTCGATTCGGAGCGACGGGCACCCGGCTTCCCGGTGTCGGACCGACTCCGTTCCGGTACCACTGGATGCCCCTTGCCCCTGGCTTGCTAGGACAGCCGGCGCGTCAAGGTGGGCCCCCGCGGCTCCGGCTCAGCAGTCGGAAAGCGGTCTCCAGCCAACGGCTGTACCTCGGCCGGGCCAAGCGGCAGCTGCACAAGCCCGCTACTGGTCTGTGCGGCCCCCCCACCCCGTTCAGTAGCAGTTCACCCCAACCGGATCGGACTTTCCGTCCCGAAGTTATCCCCGATAAGCTGCCGCTGACCGACGGGGCGGCAGCCGCTACGGGACTGCGACACTTTCCCGAACTTGCCGGGGTCCAGGCCGATAATATAGTGTGCGCCAGCGCCGGGGCTTTCCAACGAGCCCTCCCTGACCGAAATCGGACACGGGAGTCCGGAGCCAAAGGCGTTCGACTGCCGGCCGGCCAAACACAGGCAACCTCCCGCCGTTGCGGACCCGCTCCCGGACAACCGGGTCCAAACGCCCGCCCTGTTACACGCACGAAAACACCGGGCTCGATTCGGAGCGACGGGCACCCGGCTTCCCGGTGTCGGACCGACTCCGTTCCGGTACCACTGGATGCCCCTTGCCCCTGGCTTGCTAGTACAGCCGGCGCGTCAAGGTGGGCCCCCGCGGCTCCGGCTCAGCAGTCGGAAAGCGGTCTCCAGCCAACGGCCGTACCTCGGCCGGGCCAAGCGGCAGCTGCACAAGCCCGCTACTGGTCTGTGCGGCCCCCCCACCCCGTTCAGTCGCAGTTCACCCCAACCGGATCGGACTTTCCGTCCCGAAGTTATCCCCGATAAGCTGCCGCTGACCGACGGGGCGGCAGCCGCTACGGGACTGCGACACTTTCCCGAACTTGCCGGGGTCCAGGCCGATAATATAGTGTGCGCCAGCGCCGGGGCTTTCCAACGAGCCCTCCCTGACCGAAATCGGACACGGGAGTCCGGAGCGAAAGGCGTTCGACTGCCGGCCGGCCAAACCCAGGCAATCTCCCGCCGTTGCGGACCCGCTCCCGGACAACCGGGTCCAAACGCCCGCCCTGTTACACGCACGAAAACCCCGGGCTCGATTCGGAGCGACGGGCACCCGACTTCCCGGTGTCGGACCGACTCCCTTCTGGTACCACTGGATGCCCCTTGCCCCTGGCTTGCTCGGACAGCCGGCGCGTCAAGGTGGGTCCCCGCGGCACCGGCTCAGCAGTCGGAAAGCGGTCTCCAGCCAACGGCTGTACCTCGGCCGGGCCAAGAGGCAGCTACACAAGCCCGCTACTGGTCTGTGCGGCCCCGCCACCCCGTTCAGTCGCAGTTCACCCCGACCGGATCGGACTTTCCGTCCCGAAGTTATCCGCGATAAGCTGCCGCTGACCGACGGGGCGGCCGCCGGAACGGGACTGCGACACTTTCCCGAACTTGCCGGGGCCCAGGCCGATAATATAGTGTGCGCCAGCGTCGGGGCTTTCCAACCAGCCCTCCCTGACCGAAATCGGACACGGGAGTCCGGAGCCAAAGGCGTTCGACTGCCGGCCGGCCAAACCCAGGCAATCTCCCGCCGTTGGGGACCCGCTCCCGGACAACCGGGTCCAAACGCCCGCCCTGTTACACGCACGAAAACACCGGGCTCGATTCGGAGCGACGGGCACCCGACTTCCCGGTGTCGGACCGACTCCCTTCTGGTACCTATGGATGCCCCTTGCCCCTGGCTTGCTCGGACAGCCGGCGCGTCAAGGTGGGTCCCCGCGGCACCGGCTCAGCAGTCGGAAAGCGGTCTCCAGCCAACGGCTGTACCTCGGCCGGGCCAAGAGGCAGCTACACAAGCCCGCTACTGGTCTGTGCGGCCCCACCACCCCGTTCAGTCGCAGTTCACCCCGACCGGATCGGACTTTCCTTCCCGAAGTTATCACCGATAAGCTGCCGCTGACCGCTTACCCGCTGCCGGACTGCGACACTTTGCCCAACTCGCCAGGGGCCAGTCCGGCAATATAATCTGCGCCAGCGTCGGGGCTTTCCAACCAGCCGTCCCCCACCCTAATCGGACAC
>NW_028226056.1:0-5000 GCF_052327205.1 Somniosus microcephalus | reverse complement strand
ACCGGAGGCCCGCTTGAAGGGCCCTAATATTTTCTCATCGGACTTCCGCGTTTTGGTTAATCATGTCTCGAAATCGTTAAATGCACATGTCAATTCGGCGGGAGCAACTCACTTTCCCAGGCCGGGAAGCAACACCCGAGGCCCGCAAAAGGCGGCCGAATATTTTCTCATCGGACTTCCATATTTTGGGGGTTGGATTCTCTCCCGCATTCCAGCCCCCTGGCCACGGGTCGCTCATTCACTTTCAGCCCGGGCCTTGCCAATTTGGTTAATCAGTTAGCCATGCACCAGACTCGGCCTCGCCTTTTTCATTTATGGTTAATGATGTGCCCAGGCTGGGACTTAGTCTCTCCAGCAGCCAAAACTTTTCACTGGTTAATGAGGTGCCCAGCCCGGCACTTAGTCTCTCTCCCCAGCAAGCTTACTTGGTCGGCCGACATTTGGATCCATTTTCGGGGCTCAATCGGGTCGAATACGGTCCCTTACGCAAGGGGAGCCGAAGCCCCGGCCTCTGCCAGGCGTCAGGCTGCCGTTTTTTAAGCCCGACCAAAAACCCGAAAATTGGTTAAAAATGGAAATAAATTTCCACCCAAAAAGGGTTAAAAGTCGGTTGGACGGCAGCCCTGGTCGGTCTCTGCAGACCTGGAGGCCCTAGACAGTAATCTGGAAAACAGACAAAGTCTCGAGAAACCACCTCCTACCATTCTCCAGGTACCCCGCCAATCCCCCCTGCCAGAAATGACAAGTGTCAAATCAGCGGGACGGATTTGACTTTTGTGACCGACCGCTGGAACTTTTTTCGGCTACAGGCAGTCAAATTTTTCTCCTTCCGGACTTCCAGTACAACTTTGAACGGCCATATCTCCGCACTCCCGCGTCGGAGCCAAGCCGTTTTTACACCGTTAGACGCGGCTTCCCGTGCCCGTTCGAATGCCGCCCTGCTCGGCGGAAAAGGAGAATTTTTTTATTTTTCGGCCGATTTCGGGAAAAAAAATTCCCGCTCTGAACTCGGATTTTTCGGCTTTAATCGTTTCGTATACGGTCCCTTACGCAAGGGAGCCGAAGCCCCGGCCTCTGCCGGGCGTCAGGCTGCCGTTTTTAAGCCCGACCAAAAACCCGAAAATTGGTTAAAAATGGAAATAAATTTCCACCCAAAAAGGGTTAAAAGTCGGTTGGACGGCAGCCCGGGTCGGTCTCTGCAGACCTGGAGGCCCTAGACAGTAATCTGGAAAACAGATAAAGTCTCGAAAAACCACCTCCTACCATTCTCCAGGTACCCCGCCAATCCCCCCTGCCAGAAATGACAAGTGTCAAATCAGCGGGACGGATTTGACTTTTGTGACCGACCGCTGGAACTTTTTTCGGCTACAGGCAGTCAAATTTTTCTCCTTCCGGACTTCCAGTACAACTTTGAACGGCCATATCTCCGCACTCCCGCGTCGGAGCCAAGCCGTTTTTACACCGTTAGACGCGGCTTCCCGTGCCCGTTCGAATGCCACCCTGCTCGGCGGAAAAGGAGACATTTTTTTTTTTCCGGCCGTTTTCGGGAAAAAATTTTCCCGCTCTGAACTCCGATTTTACGCCTTTAATCGATTCGGAGACGGTCGCTTACGCAAGGGAGGCGAAGCCCGGGCCTCTGCCGGGCGTCAGCCTGCCGTATGTAAGCCCGTCCGAAGCATGAGTTCCCACTTTTGGTTATCCAGTTGTCAATTTTAAAATTTCAGTTAATCAGTTGCCTGCTTGGTTAATCATTTGTCGCTCTGACATTTGGTTAACCAGTTGTCGATGTTCGAAATTCAGTTAATGAGTTGCCTCTTTGAAATTTCAGTTAATGAGTTGGCCCTTTGGTTACTCATTTGTCCCTGTGTCTTTTGGTTAACCAGTTGTCGATGTTCGAAATTCAGTTAATGAGTTGCCTCCTTGGTTACTCATTTGTCGCTCTGGCTTTTGGTTAACCAGTTGTCGATGTTCAAAATTACAGTTAATGAGTTGCCTCTTTGAAATTTCAGTTAATGAGTTGGCCCTTTGGTTACTCATTTGTCCCTGTGTCTTTTGGTTAACCAGTTGTCGATGTTCGAAATTCAGTTAATGAGTTGCCTCCTTGGTTAATCATTTGTCGCTCTGACTCTTGGTTAACCAGTTGTCGATGTTCAAAATTTCAGTTAATGAGCTGCTCTTATGTTCTATGATTTCCTACCTTGACAACTCATTAACCAGTGTTTCAAACAATGCACCAGGCCATTTGACGACCCCAACTCGGTTCCACAAGCGGGAAAGCAGCACCCCAAGGCCCGGTAAGGGGGCCGAATACATTCCCATCGTGAATTCCGTCCCAAATGTGAAAGACAAGTTTTCAGTTAATCAGTTGCCTGCTTGGTTACTCATTTGTCGCTCTGACATTTGGTTAACCAGTTGTCGATGTTCAAATTTCAGTTAATGAGTAGCCTCTTTGAAATTTCAGTTAATGAGTTGGCCCTTTGGTTACTCATTTGTCCCTGTGTCTTTTGGTTACCCAGTTGTCGATGTTCGAAATTCAGTTAATGAGTTGCCTCCTTGGTTAATCATTTGTCGCCCTGACTCTTGGTTAACCAGTTGTCGATGTTCGAAATTCAGTTATTGAGTTGCCTCCTTGGTTAATCATTTGTCGCTCTGACATTTGGTTAACCAGTTGTCGATGTTCGAAATTCAGTTAATGAGTTGCCTCCTTGGTTAATCATTTGTCGCTCTGGCTTTTGGTTAACCAGTTGTCGATGTTCAAAATTACAGTTAATGAGTTGCCTCTTTGAAATTTCAGTTAATGAGTTGGCCCTTTGGTTACTCATTTGTCCCTGTGTCTTTTGGTTAACCAGTTGTCGATGTTCAAAATTTCAGTTAATGAGCTGCTCTTATGTTCTATGATTTCCTACCTTGACAACTCATTAACCAGTGTTTCAAACAATGCACCAGGCCATTTGACGACCCCAACTCGGTTCCACAAGCGGGAAAGCAGCACCCCAAGGCCCGGTAAGGGGGCCGAATACATTCCCATCGTGAATTCCGTCCCAAATGTGAATGACAAGTTTTCAGTTAATCAGTTGCCTGCTTGGTTACTCATTTGTCGCTCTGACATTTGGTTAACCAGTTGTCGATGTTCAAATTTCAGTTAATGAGTAGCCTCTTTGAAATTTCAGTTAATGAGTTGGCCCTTTGGTTACTCATTTGTCCCTGTGTCTTTTGGTTACCCAGTTGTCGATGTTCGAAATTCAGTTAATGAGTTGCCTCCTTGGTTAATCATTTGTCGCTCTGACTCTTGGTTAACCAGTTGTCGATGTTCGAAATTCAGTTAATGAGTTGCCTCCTTGGTTAATCATTTGTCGCTCTGGCTTTTGGTTAACCAGTTGTCGATGTTCAAAATTTCAGTTAATGAGTTGCCTCTTTGAAATTTCAGTTAATGAGTTGGCCCTTTGGTTACTCATTTGTCCCTGTGTCTTTTGGTTATCCAGTTGTCGATGTTCGAAATTCAGTTAATGAGTTGCCTCCTTGGTTGATCATTTGTCGCTCTGGCTTTTGGTTAACCAGTTGTCGATGTTCAAAATTTCAGTTAATGAGCTGCTCTTATGTTCTATGATTTCCTACCTTGACAACTCATTAACCAGTGTTTCAAACAATGCACCAGGCCATTTGACGACCCCAACTCGGTTCCACAAGCGGGAAAGCAGCACCCCAAGGCCCGGTAAGGGGGCCGAATACATTCCCATCGTGAATTCCGTCCCAAATGTGAATGACAAGTTTTCAGTTAATCAGTTGCCTGCTTGGTTACTCATTTGTCGCTCTGACATTTGGTTAACCAGTTGTCGATGTTCAAAATTTCAGTTAATGAGTTGCCTCTTTGAAATTTCAGTTACTGAGTTGGCCCTTTGGTTACTCATTTGTCCCTGTGTCTTTTGGTTACCCAGTTGTCGATGTTCGAAATTCAGTTAATGAGTTGCCTCCTTGGTTAATCATTTGTCGCTCTGGCTTTTGGTTAACCAGTTGTCGATGTTCAAAATTTCAGTTAATGAGTTGCCTCTTTGAAATTTCAGTTAATGAGTTGGCCCTTTGGTTACTCATTTGTCCCTGTGTCTTTTGGTTAACCAGTTGTCGATGTTCGAAATTCAGTTAATGAGTTGCCTCCTTGGTTAATCATTTGTCGCTCTGGCTTTTGGTTATCCAGTTGTCGATGTTCAAAATTTCAGTTAATGAGTTGCCTCTTTGAAATTTCAGTTAATGAGTTGGCCCTTTGGTTACTCATTTGTCCCTGTGTCTTTTGGTTAACCAGTTGTCGATGTTCAAAATTTCAGTTAATGAGCTGCTCTTATGTTCTATGATTTCCGACCTTGACAACTCATTAACCAGTGTTTCAAACAATGCACCAGGCCATTTGACGACCCCAACTCGGTTCCACAAGCGGGAAAGCAGCACCCCAAGGCCCGGTAAGGGGGCCGAATACATTCCCATCGTGAATTCCGTCCCAAATGTGAATGACAAGTTTTCAGTTAATCAGTTGCCTGCTTGGTTACTCATTTGTCGCTCTGACATTTGGTTAACCAGTTGTCGATGTTCAAATTTCAGTTAATGAGTAGCCTCTTTGAAATTTCAGTTAATGAGTTGGCCCTTTGGTTACTCATTTGTCCCTGTGTCTTTTGGTTACCCAGTTGTCGATGTTCGAAATTCAGTTAATGAGTTGCCTCCTTGGTTAATCATTTGTCGCCCTGACTCTTGGTTAACCAGTTGTCGATGTTCGAAATTCAGTTACTGAGTTGCCTCCTTGGTTAATCATTTGTCGCTCTGACATTTGGTTATCCAGTTGTCGATGTTCGAAATTCAGTTAATGAGTTGCCTCCTTGGTTAATCATTTGTCGCTCTGGCTTTTGGTTAACCAGTTGTCGATGTTCAAAATTTCAGTTAATGAGTTGCCTCTTTGAAATTTCAGTTAATGAGTTGGCCCTTTGGTTACTCATTTGTCCCTGTGTCTTTTGGTT
>NW_028226055.1:0-83593 GCF_052327205.1 Somniosus microcephalus | reverse complement strand
CCTTCTCCTTCTTTTACTTCTTCTGATTCACCCTCCAGACTTCATCTTCTCCTTCTCCTTCTTCTGCTTCTTCTGATTCACCCTCCAGACTTCACCTTCTCCTTCTCCTTCTTCTGCCTATTCTGATTCACCCTCCAGACTTCACCTTCTCTTCTCCTTCTTCTACTTCTTCTGATTCACCCTCCAGACTTCACCTTCTCCTTCTCCTTCTTCTACTTCTTCTGATTCACCCTCCAGTCTTCACCTTCTCCTTCTCCTTCTTCTGCTTCTTCTGCTTCACCCTCCAGACATCACCTTCTCCTTCTCTTTCTTCTGCTTCTTCTGATTCACCCTCCAGACTTCACCTTCTCCTTCTCCTTCTTCTGATTCTTCTGATTCACCCTCCAGACTTCACCTTCTCCTTCTCCTTCTTCTGCTTCTTCTGATTCACCCTCCTGACTTCACCTTCTCCTTCTCCTTCTACTTCTTCTGATTCACCCTCCTGACTTCACCTTCTCCTTCTCCTTCTTCTACTTCTTCTGCTTCACCCTCCAGACCTCACCTTCTCCTTCTCCTTCTTCTACTTCTTCTGATTCACCCTCCAGACTTCACGTTCTCCTACTCCTTCTTCTGCTTCTTCTGATTCACCCTCCAGACTTCACCTTCTCCTTCTCCTTATTCTGTTTCTTCTGATTCACCCTCCAGACTTCACCTTCTCCTTCTCCTTCTTCTGCTTCTTCTTATTCACCCTCCTGACTTCACCTTCTCCTTCTCCTTCTTCTGCTTCTTCTGATTCACCCTCCAGACTTCACCTTCTCCTTCTCCTTCTTCTGCTTCTTCTGATTCACCCTCCAGACTTCACCTCCTCCTTCTCCTTCTTCTGCTTCTTCTGATTCACCCTCCAGACTTCACCTTCTCCTTCTCCTTCTTCTGCTTCTTCTGATTCACCCTCCAGACTTCACCTTCTCCTTCTTCTGCTTCTTCTGATTCACCCTCCAGACTTCACCTTCTCCTTCTCCTTTTTCTACTTCTTCTGATTCACCCTCCAGACTTCACCTTCTCCTTCTCCTTTTTCTGCTTCTTCTGATTCACCCTCCAGACTTCACCTTCTCCTTCTCCTTCGTATACTTCTTCTGATTCACCCTCAGACTACACCTTCTCCTTCTCCTTCTTCTACTTCTTCTGATTCACCCTCCAGACTTCACCTTCTCCTTCTCCTTCTTCTGCTTCTTCTGATTCAACCTCCAGACTTCACCTTCTCCTTCTCCTTCGTCTACTTCTTCTGATTCACCCTCCAGACTACACCTTCTCCTTCTCCTTCTTCTACTTCTTCTGATTCACCCTCCAGACTTCACCTTCTCCTTCTCCTTCTTCTGCTTCTTCTGATTCAACCTCCAGACTTCACCATCTCCTTCTCCTTCTTCTACTTCCTCTGATTCACCCTCCAGACTTCACCTTCTCCTTCTCCTTCTTCTGCCTCTTCTGATTCACCCTCCAGACTTCACCTTCTCCTTCTCCTTCTTCTACTTCTTCTGCTTCTCCCTCCAGACTTCACCCTCTCCTTCTCCTTCTTCTGCTTCGTCTGATTCAACCTCCAGACTTCATCTTCTCCTTCTCCTTCTTCTGCTTCTTCTGATTCACCCTCCAGACTTCACCTTCTCCTTCTCCTTCTTCTACTTCTTCTGATTCACCCTCCAGACTTCACCTTCTCCTTCTCCTTCTTCTACTTCTGATTCACCCTCCAGACTTCACCTTCTCCTTCTCCTTCTTCTGCTTCTTCTGATTCACCCTCCAGACTTCACCTTCTCTATCTCCTTCTTCTGCTTCTTATGATTCAACATCCAGACTTCACCTTCTCCTTCTCCTTCTTCTGCTTCTTCTGATTCACCCTTCAGACTTCACCTTCTCCTTCTCCTTCTTCTGCTTCTTCTGATTCACCCTCCAGACCTCACCTTCTCCTTCTCCTTCTTCTACTTCTTCTGATTCACCCCCAGACTTCATCTTCTCCTTCTCCTTCTTCTGCTTCTTCTGATTCACCCTCCAGACTTCACCCTCTCCTTCTCCTTCTTCTGCTTCTTCTGATTCACCCTCCAGACTTCGCCTTCTCCTTCTTCTACTTCTTCTGATTCACCCTCCAGACTTCATCTTCTCCTTCTCCTTCTTCTACTTCTTCTGATTCACCCTCCAGTCTTCACCTTCTCCATCTCCTTCTTCTGCTTCTTCTGATTCACCCTCCAGACTTCACCTTCTCCTTCTCCTTCCTCTGCTTCTTCTGATTCACCCTCCAGACTTCACCTTCTCCTTCTCCTTCTTCTGCTTCTTCTGAGTCACCCTTCAGACTTCACCTTCTCCTTCTCCTTCCTCTGCTTCTTCTGATTCACCCTCCAGACCTCACCTTCTCCTTCTCCTTCTTCTACTTCTTCTGATTCACCCTCCAGACTTCATCTTCTCCTTCTCCTTCTTCTGCTTCTTCTGATTCACCCTCCAGACTTCACCTTCTCCTTCTCCTTCTTCTGCTTCTTCTGATTCACCCTCCAGACTTCGCCTTCCCCTTCTCCTTCTTCTACTTCTTCTGATTCACCCTCCAGACTTCACCTTCTCCTTCTCCTTCTTCTACTTCTTCTGATTCACCCTCCAGTCTTCATCTTCTCCTTCTCCTTCTTCTGCTTCTTCTGATTCACCCTCCAGACTTCACCTTCTCCTTCTCCTTCTTCTGCTTCTTCTGATTCACCCTCCTGACTTCACCTTCTCCTTCTCCTTCTTCTGCTTCTTCTGATTCACCCTCCAGACTTCACCTTCTCCTTCTCCTTCTTCTACTTCTACTGATTCACCCTCCAGACTTCACCTTCTCCTTCTACTTCTTCTGCTTCTTCTGATTCACCTCCAGACTTGACCTTCTCCTTCTCCTTCTTCTGCTTCTTCTGATTCACCCTCCAGACTTCACCTTCTCCTTCTCCTTCGTCTACTTCTTCTGATTCACCCTCCAGACTATACCTTCTCCTTCTCCTTCTTCTACTTCTTCTGATTCACCCTCCAGACTTTACCTTCTCCTTCTCCTTCTTCTGCTTCTTCTGATTCACCCTCCAGACTTCACCTTCTCCTTCTCCTTCTTCTACTTCTTCTGATTCACCCTCCAGACTTCACCTTCTCCTTCTCCTTCTTCTACTTCTTCTGATTCACCCTCCAGACTTTACCTTCTCCTTCTCCTTCTTCTACTTCTTCTGCTTCTCCCTCCAGACTTCACCTTCTCCTTCTCCTTCTTCTGCTTCTTCTGATTCACCCTCCAGACTTCACCTTCTCCTTCTCCATCTTCTACTTCTTCTGATTCACCCTCCAGACTTCACCTTCTCCTTCTCCTTCTTCTACTTCTTCTGCTTCACCCTCCTGACTTCAACTTCTCCTTCTCCTTCTTCTACTTCTTCTGCTTCACCCCCCTGACTTCACCTTCTCCTTCTCCTTCTTCTACTTCTTCTGATTCACCCTCCAGACTTCACCTTCTCCTTCTCCTTCTTCTGCTTCTTCTGATTCACCCTGCAGACTTCACCTTCTCCTTCTCCTTCTTCTGCTTCTTCTGATTCACCCTCCAGACCTCACCTTCTCCTTCTCCTTCTTTTACTTCTTCTGATTCACCCTCCAGACTTTATCTTCTCCTTCTCCTTCTTCTGCTTCTTCTGATTCACCCTCCAGACTTCACCTTCTCCTTCTCCTTCTTCTGCCTATTCTGATTCACCCTCCAGACTTCACCTTCTCTTTCTCCTTCTTCTACTTCTTCTGATTCACCCTCCAGACTTCACCTTCTCCTTCTCCTTCTTCTACTTCTTCTGATTCACCCTCCAGTCTTCACCTTCTCCTTCTCCTTCTTCTGCTTCTTCTGCTTCACCCTCCAGACATCACCTTCTCCTTCTCTTTCTTCTGCTTCTTCTGATTCACCCTCCAGACTTCACCTTCTCCTTCTCCTTCTTCTGATTCTTCTGATTCACCCTCCAGACTTCACCTTCTCCTTCTCCTTCTTCTGCTTCTTCTGATTCACCCTCCTGACTTCACCTTCTCCTTCTCCTTCTACTTCTTCTGATTCACCCTCCTGACTTCACCTTCTCCTTCTCCTTCTTCTACTTCTTCTGCTTCACCCTCCAGACCTCACCTTCTCCTTCTCCTTCTTCTACTTCTTCTGATTCACCCTCCAGACTTCACGTTCTCCTACTCCTTCTTCTGCTTCTTCTGATTCACCCTCCAGACTTCACCTTCTCCTTCTCCTTATTCTGTTTCTTCTGATTCACCCTCCAGACTTCACCTTCTCCTTCTCCTTCTTCTGCTTCTTCTGAGTCACCCTCCTGACTTCACCTTCTCCTTCTCCTTCTTCTGCTTCTTCTGATTCACCCTCCAGACTTCACCTTCTCCTTCTCCTTCTTCTACTTCTTCTGATTCACCCTCCAGACTTCACCTTCTCCTTCTACTTCTTCTGCTTCTTCTGATTCACCCTCCAGACTTCACCTTCTCCTTCTCCTTCTTCTACTTCTTCTGATTCACCCTCCAGACTTCACCTTCTCCTTCTACTTCTTCTACTTCTTCTGATTCACCCTCCAGACTTCATCTTCTCCTTCTCCTTCTTCTACTTCTTCTGCTTCACCCTCCTGACTTCAACTTCTCCTTCTCCTTCTTCTACTTCTTCTGCTTCACCCCCCTGACTTCACCTTCTCCTTCTCCTTCTTCTACTTCTTCTGATTCACCCTCCAGACTTCACCTTCTCCTTCTCCTTCTTCTGCTTCTTCTGATTCACCCTGCAGACTTCACCTTCTCCTTCTCCTTCTTCTGCTTCTTCTGATTCACCCTCCAGACCTCACCTTCTCCTTCTCCTTCTTTTACTTCTTCTGATTCACCCTCCAGACTTCATCTTCTCCTTCTCCTTCTTCTGCTTCTTCTGATTCACCCTCCAGACTTCACCTTCTCCTTCTCCTTCTTCTGCCTATTCTGATTCACCCTCCAGACTTCACCTTCTCTTTCTCCTTCTTCTACTTCTTCTGATTCACCCTCCAGACTTCACCTTCTCCTTCTCCTTCTTCTACTTCTTCTGATTCACCCTCCAGTCTTCACCTTCTCCTTCTCCTTCTTCTGCTTCTTCTGCTTCACCCTCCAGACATCACCTTCTCCTTCTCTTTCTTCTGCTTCTTCTGATTCACCCTCCAGACTTCACCTTCTCCTTCTCCTTCTTCTGATTCTTCTGATTCACCCTCCAGACTTCACCTTCTCCTTCTCCTTCTTCTGCTTCTTCTGATTCACCCTCCTGACTTCACCTTCTCCTTCTCCTTCTACTTCTTCTGATTCACCCTCCTGACTTCACCTTCTCCTTCTCCTTCTTCTACTTCTTCTGCTTCACCCTCCAGACCTCACCTTCTCCTTCTCCTTCTTCTACTTCTTCTGATTCACCCTCCAGACTTCACGTTCTCCTACTCCTTCTTCTGCTTCTTCTGATTCACCCTCCAGACTTCACCTTCTCCTTCTCCTTATTCTGTTTCTTCTGATTCACCCTCCAGACTTCACCTTCTCCTTCTCCTTCTTCTGCTTCTTCTGATTCACCCTCCTGACTTCACCTTCTCCTTCTCCTTCTTCTGCTTCTTCTGATTCACCCTCCAGACTTCACCTTCTCCTTCTACTTCTTCTGCTTCTTCTGATTCACCCTCCAGACTTCACCTTCTCCTTCTCCTTCTTCTACTTCTTCTGATTCACCCTCCAGACTTCACCTTCTCCTTCTACTTCTTCTGCTTCTTCTGATTCACCCTCCAGACTTCACCTCCTCCTTCTCCTTCTTCTGCTTCTTCTGATTCACCCTCCAGACTTCACCTTCTCCTTCTCCTTCTTCTGCTTCTTCTGATTCACCCTCCAGACTTCACCTTCTCCTTCTCCTTCTTCTGCTTCTTCTGATTCACCCTCCAGACTTCACCTTCTCCTTCTCCTTCTTCTACTTCTTCTGATTCACCCTCCAGACTTCACCTTCTCCTTCTCCTTTTTCTGCTTCTTCTGATTCACCCTCCAGACTTCACCTTCTCCTTCTCCTTCGTATACTTCTTCTGATTCACCCTCAGACTACACCTTCTCCTTCTCCTTCTTCTACTTCTTCTGATTCACCCTCCAGACTTCACCTTCTCCTTCTCCTTCTTCTGCTTCTTCTGATTCAACCTCCAGACTTCACCTTCTCCTTCTCCTTCGTCTACTTCTTCTGATTCACCCTCCAGACTACACCTTCTCCTTCTCCTTCTTCTACTTCTTCTGATTCACCCTCCAGACTTCACCTTCTCCTTCTCCTTCTTCTGCTTCTTCTGATTCAACCTCCAGACTTCACCATCTCCTTCTCCTTCTTCTACTTCCTCTGATTCACCCTCCAGACTTCACCTTCTCCTTCTCCTTCTTCTGCCTCTTCTGATTCACCCTCCAGACTTCACCTTCTCCTTCTCCTTCTTCTACTTCTTCTGCTTCTCCCTCCAGACTTCACCCTCTCCTTCTCCTTCTTCTGCTTCGTCTGATTCAACCTCCAGACTTCATCTTCTCCTTCTCCTTCTTCTGCTTCTTCTGATGCACCCTCCAGACTTCACCTTCTCCTTCTCCTTCTTCTACTTCTTCTGATTCACCCTCCAGACTTCACCTTCTCCTTCTCCTTCTTCTACTTCTGATTCACCCTCCAGACTTCACCTTCTCCTTCTCCTTCTTCTGCTTCTTCTGATTCACCCTCCAGACTTCACCTTCTCTATCTCCTTCTTCTGCTTCTTATGATTCAACATCCAGACTTCACCTTCTCCTTCTCCTTCTTCTGCTTCTTCTGATTCACCCTTCAGACTTCACCTTCTCCTTCTCCTTCTTCTGCTTCTTCTGATTCACCCTCCAGACCTCACCTTCTCCTTCTCCTTCTTCTACTTCTTCTGATTCACCCCCAGACTTCATCTTCTCCTTCTCCTTCTTCTGCTTCTTCTGATTCACCCTCCAGACTTCACCCTCTCCTTCTCCTTCTTCTGCTTCTTCTGATTCACCCTCCAGACTTCGCCTTCTCCTTCTTCTACTTCTTCTGATTCACCCTCCAGACTTCATCTTCTCCTTCTCCTTCTTCTACTTCTTCTGATTCACCCTCCAGTCTTCACCTTCTCCATCTCCTTCTTCTGCTTCTTCTGATTCACCCTCCAGACTTCAACTTCTCCTTCTCCTTCTTTTGCTTCTTCTGATTCACCCTCCAGACTTCACCTTCTCCTTCTCCTTCCTCTGCTTCTTCTGATTCACCCTCCAGACTTCACCTTCTCCTTCTCCTTCTTCTGCTTCTTCTGAGTCGCCCTTCAGACTTCACCTTCTCCTTCTCCTTCCTCTGCTTCTTCTGATTCACCCTCCAGACCTCACCTTCTCCTTCTCCTTCTTCTACTTCTTCTGATTCACCCTCCAGACTTCATCTTCTCCTTCTCCTTCTTCTGCTTCTTCTGATTCACCCTCCAGACTTCACCTTCTCCTTCTCCTTCTTCTGCTTCTTCTGATTCACCCTCCAGACTTCGCCTTCCCCTTCTCCTTCTTCTACTTCTTCTGATTCACCCTCCAGACTTCACCTTCTCCTTCTCCTTCTTCTACTTCTTCTGATTCACCCTCCAGTCTTCATCTTCTCCTTCTCCTTCTTCTGCTTCTTCTGATTCACCCTCCAGACTTCACCTTCTCCTTCTCCTTCTTCTGCTTCTTCTGATTCACCCTCCTGACTTCACCTTCTCCTTCTCCTTCTTCTGCTTCTTCTGATTCACCCTCCAGACTTCACCTTCTCCTTCTCCTTCTTCTACTTCTACTGATTCACCCTCCAGACTTCACCTTCTCCTTCTACTTCTTCTGCTTCTTCTGATTCACCCTCCAGACTTGACCTTCTCCTTCTCCTTCTTCTGCTTCTTCTGATTCACCCTCCAGACTTCACCTTCTCCTTCTCCTTCGTCTACTTCTTCTGATTCACCCTCCAGACTATACCTTCTCCTTCTCCTTCTTCTACTTCTTCTGATTCACCCTCCAGACTTTACCTTCTCCTTCTCCTTCTTCTGCTTCTTCTGATTCACCCTCCAGACTTCACCTTCTCCTTCTCATTCTTCTACTTCTTCTGATTCACCCTCCAGACTTCACCTTCTCCTTCTCCTTCTTCTACTTCTTCTGATTCACCCTCCAGACTTTACCTTCTCCTTCTCCTTCTTCTACTTCTTCTGCTTCTCCCTCCAGACTTCACCTTCTCCTTCTCCTTCTTCTGCTTCTTCTGATTCACCCTCCAGACTTCACCTTCTCCTTCTCCATCTTCTACTTCTTCTGATTCACCCTCCAGACTTCACCTTCTCCTTCTCCTTCTTCTACTTCTTCTGCTTCACCCTCCTGACTTCAACTTCTCCTTCTCCTTCTTCTACTTCTTCTGCTTCACCCCCCTGACTTCACCTTCTCCTTCTCCTTCTTCTACTTCTTCTGATTCACCCTCCAGACTTCACCTTCTCCTTCTCCTTCTTCTGCTTCTTCTGATTCACCCTGCAGACTTCACCTTCTCCTTCTCCTTCTTCTGCTTCTTCTGATTCACCCTCCAGACCTCACCTTCTCCTTCTCCTTCTTTTACTTCTTCTGATTCACCCTCCAGACTTTATCTTCTCCTTCTCCTTCTTCTGCTTCTTCTGATTCACCCTCCAGACTTCACCTTCTCCTTCTCCTTCTTCTGCCTATTCTGATTCACCCTCCAGACTTCACCTTCTCTTTCTCCTTCTTCTACTTCTTCTGATTCACCCTCCAGACTTCACCTTCTCCTTCTCCTTCTTCTACTTCTTCTGATTCACCCTCCAGTCTTCACCTTCTCCTTCTCCTTCTTCTGCTTCTTCTGCTTCACCCTCCAGACATCACCTTCTCCTTCTCTTTCTTCTGCTTCTTCTGATTCACCCTCCAGACTTCACCTTCTCCTTCTCCTTCTTCTGATTCTTCTGATTCACCCTCCAGACTTCACCTTCTCCTTCTCCTTCTTCTGCTTCTTCTGATTCACCCTCCTGACTTCACCTTCTCCTTCTCCTTCTACTTCTTCTGATTCACCCTCCTGACTTCACCTTCTCCTTCTCCTTCTTCTACTTCTTCTGCTTCACCCTCCAGACCTCACCTTCTCCTTCTCCTTCTTCTACTTCTTCTGATTCACCCTCCAGACTTCACGTTCTCCTACTCCTTCTTCTGCTTCTTCTGATTCACCCTCCAGACTTCACCTTCTCCTTCTCCTTATTCTGTTTCTTCTGATTCACCCTCCAGACTTCACCTCCTCCTTCTCCTTCTTCTGCTTCTTCTGAGTCACCCTCCTGACTTCACCTTCTCCTTCTCCTTCTTCTGCTTCTTCTGATTCACCCTCCAGACTTCACCTTCTCCTTCTCCTTCTTCTACTTCTTCTGATTCACCCTCCAGACTTCACCTTCTCCTTCTACTTCTTCTGCTTCTTCTGATTCACCCTCCAGACTTCACCTTCTCCTTCTCCTTCTTCTACTTCTTCTGATTCACCCTCCAGACTTCACCTTCTCCTTCTACTTCTTCTACTTCTTCTGATTCACCCTCCAGACTTCATCTTCTCCTTCTCCTTCTTCTACTTCTTCTGCTTCACCCTCCTGACTTCAACTTCTCCTTCTCCTTCTTCTACTTATTCTGCTTCACCCCCCTGACTTCACCTTCTCCTTCTCCTTCTTCTACTTCTTCTGATTCACCCTCCAGACTTCACCTTCTCCTTCTCCTTCTTCTGCTTCTTCTGATTCACCCTGCAGACTTCACCTTCTCCTTCTCCTTCTTCTGCTTCTTCTGATTCACCCTCCAGACCTCACCTTCTCCTTCTCCTTCTTTTACTTCTTCTGATTCACCCTCCAGACTTCATCTTCTCCTTCTCCTTCTTCTGCTTCTTCTGATTCACCCTCCAGACTTCACCTTCTCCTTCTCCTTCTTCTGCCTATTCTGATTCACCCTCCAGACTTCACCTTCTCTTTCTCCTTCTTCTACTTCTTCTGATTCACCCTCCAGACTTCACCTTCTCCTTCTCCTTCTTCTACTTCTTCTGATTCACCCTCCAGTCTTCACCTTCTCCTTCTCCTTCTTCTGCTTCTTCTGCTTCACCCTCCAGACATCACCTTCTCCTTCTCTTTCTTCTGCTTCTTCTGATTCACCCTCCAGACTTCACCTTCTCCTTCTCCTTCTTCTGATTCTTCTGATTCACCCTCCAGACTTCACCTTCTCCTTCTCCTTCTTCTGCTTCTTCTGATTCACCCTCCTGACTTCACCTTCTCCTTCTCCTTCTACTTCTTCTGATTCACCCTCCTGACTTCACCTTCTCCTTCTCCTTCTTCTACTTCTTCTGCTTCACCCTCCAGACCTCACCTTCTCCTTCTCCTTCTTCTACTTCTTCTGATTCACCCTCCAGACTTCACGTTCTCCTACTCCTTCTTCTGCTTCTTCTGATTCACCCTCCAGACTTCACCTTCTCCTTCTCCTTATTCTGTTTCTTCTGATTCACCCTCCAGACTTCACCTTCTCCTTCTCCTTCTTCTGCTTCTTCTGATTCACCCTCCTGACTTCACCTTCTCCTTCTCCTTCTTCTGCTTCTTCTGATTCACCCTCCAGACTTCACCTTCTCCTTCTCCTTCTTCTACTTCTTCTGATTCACCCTCCAGACTTCACCTTCTCCTTCTACTTCTTCTGCTTCTTCTGATTCACCCTCCAGACTTCACCTTCTCCTTCTCCTTCTTCTACTTCTTCTGATTCACCCTCCAGACTTCACCTTCTCCTTCTACTTCTTCTGCTTCTTCTGATTCACCCTCCAGACTTCACCTCCTCCTTCTCCTTCTTCTGCTTCTTCTGATTCACCCTCCAGACTTCACCTTCTCCTTCTCCTTCTTCTGCTTCTTCTGATTCACCCTCCAGACTTCACCTTCTCCTTCTCCTTCTTCTGCTTCTTCTGATTCACCCTCCAGACTTCACCTTCTCCTTCTCCTTCTTCTACTTCTTCTGATTCACCCTCCAGACTTCACCTTCTCCTTCTCCTCTTTCTGCTTCTTCTGATTCACCCTCCAGACTTCACCTTCTCCTTCTCCTTCGTATACTTCTTCTGATTCACCCTCAGACTACACCTTCTCCTTCTCCTTCATCTACTTCTTCTGATTCACCCTCCAGTCTTCACCTTCTCCTTCTCCTTCTTCTGCTTCTTCTGATTCAACCTCCAGACTTCACCTTCTCCTTCTCCTTCGTCTACTTCTTCTGATTCACCCTCCAGACTACACCTTCTCCTTCTCCTTCTTCTACTTCTTCTGATTCACCCTCCAGACTTCACCTTCTCCTTCTCCTTCTTCTGCTTCTTCTGATTCAACCTCCAGACTTCACCATCTCCTTCTCCTTCTTCTACTTCCTCTGATTCACCCTCCAGACTTCACCTTCTCCTTCTCCTTCTTCTGCCTCTTCTGATTCACCCTCCAGACTTCACCTTCTCCTTCTCCTTCTTCTACTTCTTCTGCTTCTCCCTCCAGACTTCACCCTCTCCTTCTCCTTCTTCTGCTTCGTCTGATTCAACCTCCAGACTTCATCTTCTCCTTCTCCTTCTTCTGCTTCTTCTGATTCACCCTCCAGACTTCACCTTCTCCTTCTCCTTCTTCTACTTCTTCTGATTCACCCTCCAGACTTCACCTTCTCCTTCTCCTTCTTCTACTTCTGATTCACCCTCCAGACTTCACCTTCTCCTTCTCCTTCTTCTGCTTCTTCTGATTCACCCTCCAGACTTCACCTTCTCTATCTCCTTCTTCTGCTTCTTATGATTCAACATCCAGACTTCACCTTCTCCTTCTCCTTCTTCTGCTTCTTCTGATTCACCCTTCAGACTTCACCTTCTCCTTCTCCTTCTTCTGCTTCTTCTGATTCACCCTCCAGACCTCACCTTCTCCTTCTCCTTCTTCTACTTCTTCTGATTCACCCCCAGACTTCATCTTCTCCTTCTCCTTCTTCTGCTTCTTCTGATTCACCCTCCAGACTTCACCCTCTCCTTCTCCTTCTTCTGCTTCTTCTGATTCACCCTCCAGACTTCGCCTTCTCCTTCTCCTTCTTCTACTTCTTCTGATTCACCCTCCAGACTTCATCTTCTCCTTCTCCTTCTTCTACTTCTTCTGATTCACCCTCCAGTCTTCACCTTCTCCATCTCCTTCTTCTGCTTCTTCTGATTCACCCTCCAGACTTCAACTTCTCCTTCTCCTTCTTTTGCTTCTTCTGATTCACCCTCCAGACTTCACCTTCTCCTTCTCCTTCCTCTGCTTCTTCTGATTCACCCTCCAGACTTCACCTTCTCCTTCTCCTTCTTCTGCTTCTTCTGAGTCACCCTTCAGACTTCACCTTCTCCTTCTCCTTCCTCTGCTTCTTCTGATTCACCCTCCAGACCTCACCTTCTCCTTCTCCTTCTTCTACTTCTTCTGATTCACCCTCCAGACTTCATCTTCTCCTTCTCCTTCTTCTGCTTCTTCTGATTCACCCTCCAGACTTCACCTTCTCCTTCTCCTTCTTCTGCTTCTTCTGATTCACCCTCCAGACTTCGCCTTCCCCTTCTCCTTCTTTTACTTCTTCTGATTCACCCTCCAGACTTCACCTTCTCCTTCTCCTTCTTCTACTTCTTCTGATTCACCCTCCAGTCTTCACCTTCTCCTTCTCCTTCTTCTGCTTCTTCTGATTCACCCTCCAGACTTCACCTTCTCCTTCTCCTTCTTCTGCTTCTTCTGATTCACCCTCCTGACTTCACCTTCTCCTTCTCCTTCTTCTGCTTCTTCTGATTCACCCTCCAGACTTCACCTTCTCCTTCTCCTTCTTCTACTTCTACTGATTCACCCTCCAGACTTCACCTTCTCCTTCTACTTCTTCTGCTTCTTCTGATTCACCCTCCAGACTTGACCTTCTCCTTCTCCTTCTTCTGCTTCTTCTGATTCACCCTCCAGACTTCACCTTCTCCTTCTCCTTCGTCTACTTCTTCTGATTCACCCTCCAGACTATACCTTCTCCTTCTCCTTCTTCTACTTCTTCTGATTCACCCTCCAGACTTTACCTTCTCCTTCTCCTTCTTCTGCTTCTTCTGATTCACCCTCCAGACTTCACCTTCTCCTTCTCCTTCTTCTACTTCTTCTGATTCACCCTCCAGACTTCACCTTCTCCTTCTCCTTCTTCTACTTCTTCTGATTCACCCTCCAGACTTTACCTTCTCCTTCTCCTTCTTCTACTTCTTCTGCTTCTCCCTCCAAACTTCGCCTTCCCCTTCTCCTTCTTCTACTTCTTCTGATTCACCCTCCAGACTTCACCTTCTCCTTCTCCTTCTTCTGCTTCTTCTGATTCACCCTCCAGACTTCACCTTCTCCTTCTCCATCTTCTACTTCTTCTGATTCACCCTCCAGACCTCACCTTCTCCTTCTCCTTCTTCTACTTCTTCTGCTTCACCCTCCTGACTTCAACTTCTCCTTCTCCTTCTTCTACTTCTTCTGCTTCACCCCCCTGACTTCACCTTCTCCTTCTCCTTCTTCTACTTCTTCTGATTCACCCTCCAGACTTCACCTTCTCCTTCTCCTTCTTCTGCTTCTTCTGATTCACCCTGCAGACTTCACCTTCTCCTTCTCCTTCTTCTGCTTCTTCTGATTCACCCTCCAGACCTCACCTTCTCCTTCTCCTTCTTTTACTTCTTCTGATTCACCCTCCAGACTTCATCTTCTCCTTCTCCTTCTTCTGCTTCTTCTGATTCACCCTCCAGACTTCACCTTCTCCTTCTCCTTCTTCTGCCTATTCTGATTCACCCTCCAGACTTCACCTTCTCTTTCTCCTTCTTCTACTTCTTCTGATTCACCCTCCAGACTTCACCTTCTCCTTCTCCTTCTTCTACTTCTTCTGATTCAACCTCCAGTCTTCACCTTCTCCTTCTCCTTCTTCTGCTTCTTCTGCTTCACCCTCCAGACATCACCTTCTCCTTCTCTTTCTTCTGCTTCTTCTGATTCACCCTCCAGACTTCACCTTCTCCTTCTCCTTCTTCTGATTCTTCTGATTCACCCTCCAGACTTCACCTTCTCCTTCTCCTTCTTCTGCTTCTTCTGATTCACCCTCCTGACTTCACCTTCTCCTTCTCCTTCTACTTCTTCTGATTCACCCTCCTGACTTCACCTTCTCCTTCTCCTTCTTCTACTTCTTCTGCTTCACCCTCCAGACCTCACCTTCTCCTTCTCCTTCTTCTACTTCTTCTGATTCACCCTCCAGACTTCACGTTCTCCTACTCCTTCTTCTGCTTCTTCTGATTCACCCTCCAGACTTCACCTTCTCCTTCTCCTTATTCTGTTTCTTCTGATTCACCCTCCAGCCTTCACCTTCTCCTTCTCCTTCTTCTGCTTCTTCTGATTCACCCTCCTGACTTCACCTTCTCCTTCTCCTTCTTCTGCTTCTTCTGATTCACCCTCCAGACTTCACCTTCTCCTTCTCCTTCTTCTACTTCTTCTGATTCACCCTCCAGACTTCACCTTCTCCTTCTACTTCTTCTGCTTCTTCTGATTCACCCTCCAGACTTCACCTTCTCCTTCTCCTTCTTCTACTTCTTCTGATTCACCCTCCAGACTTCACCTTCTCCTTCTACTTCTTCTGCTTCTTCTGATTCACCCTCCAGACTTCACCTCCTCCTTCTCCTTCTTCTGCTTCTTCTGATTCACCCTCCAGACTTCACCTTCTCCTTCTCCTTCTTCAGCTTCTTCTGATTCACCCTCCAGACTTCACCTTCTCCTTCTCCTTCTTCTGCTTCTTCTGATTCACCCTCCAGACTTCACCTTCTCCTTCTCCTTCTTCTACTTCTTCTGATTCACCCTCCAGACTTCACCTTCTCCTTCTCCTTTTTCTGCTTCTTCTGATTCACCCTCCAGACTTCACCTTCTCCTTCTCCTTCGTATACTTCTTCTGATTCACCCTCAGACTTCACCTTCTCCTTCTCCTTCTTCTGCTTCTTCTGATTCACCCTCCAGACTTCACCTTCTCCTTCTCCTTCTTCTACTTCTTCTGCTTCTCACACCAGACTTCACCTTCTCCTTCTCCTTCTTCTGCTTCTTCTGATTCACCCTCCAGACTTCACCTTCTCCTTCTCCTTGTTCTACTTCTTCTGATTCACACTCCAGACTTCACCTTCTCCTTCTCCTTCTTCTACTTCTTCTGATTCACCCTCCTGACTTCAACTTCACCTTCTCCTTCTTCTGCTTCTTCTGCTTCACCCTCCAGACTTCACCTTCTCCTTCTCTTTCTTCTGCTACTTCTGATTCACCCTCCAGACTTCACCTTCTCCTTCTCCTTCTTCTGATTCTTCTGATTCACCCTCCAGACTTCACCTTCTCCTTCCCCTTCTTCTGCTTCTTCTGATTCACCCTCCTGACATCACCTTCTCCTTCTCCTTCTTCTACTTCTTCTGCTTCACCCTCCAGACTTCACCTTCTCCTTCTCCTTCTTCTACTTCTTCTGATTCACCCTCCAGACTGCACCTTCTCCTACTCCTTCTTCTGCTTCTTCTGATTCACCCTCCAGACTTCACCTTCTCCTTCTCCTTATTCTGCTTCTTCTGATTCACCCTCCAGACATCACCTTCTCCTTCTCCTTCTTCTGCTTCTTCTGATTCACCCTCCTGACTTCACCTTCTCCTTCTCCTTCTTCTGCTTCTTCTGATTCACGCTCCAGGCTTCACCTTCTCCTTCTCCTTCTTCTACTTCTTCTGATTCACCCTCCAGACTTCACCTTCTCCATCTACTTCTTCTGCTTCTTCTGATTCACCCTCCAGACTTCACCTTCTCCTTCTCCTTCTTCTACTTCTTCTGATTCACCCTCCAGACTTCACCTTCTCCTTCTACTTCTTCTGCTTCTTCTGATTCACCCTCCAGACTTCACCTTCTCCTTCTCCTTCTTCTGCTTCTTCTGATTCACCCTCCAGACTTCACCTTCTCCTTTTCCTTCTTCTGCTTCTTCTGATTCACCCTCCAGACTTCACCTTCTCCTTCTCCTTCTTCTGCTTCTTCTGATTCACCCTCCAGACTTCACCTTCTCCTTCTCCTTCTTCTACTTCTTCTGATTCACCCTCCAGTCTTCACCTTCTCCTTCTCCTTCTTCTGCTTCTTCTGATTCACCCTCCAGATTTCACCTTCTCCTTCTCCTTCGTCTACTTCTTCTGATTCACCCTCCAGACTACACCTTCTCCTTCTCCTTCTTCTACTTCTTCTGATTCACCCTCCAGACTTCACCTTCTCCTTCTCCTTCTTCTGCTTCTTCTGATTCACCCTCCAGACTTCACCTTCTCATTCTCCTTCTTCTACTTCTTCTGTTTCACCCTCCAGACTTCACCTTCTCCTTCTCCTTCTTCTACTTCTTCTGATTCACCCTCCAGACTTCACCTTCTCCTTCTCCTTCTTCTACTTCTTCTGCTTCTCCCTCCAGACTTCACCTTCTCCTTCTCCTTCTTCTGTTTCTTCTGCTTCAGCCTCCAGACTTCACCTTCTCCTTCTCTTTCTTCTGCTTCTTCTGATTCACCCTCCAGACTTCACCTTCTCCTACTCCTTCTTCTGATTCTTCTGATTCACCCTCCAGACTTCACCTTCTCCTTCTCCTTCTTCTGCTTCTTCTGATTCACAATCCTGACTTCACCTTCTCCTTCTCCTTCTTCTACTTCTTCTGATTCACCCTTCTGACTTCACCTTCTCCTTCTCCTTCTTCTACTTCTTCTGCTTCACCCTCCAGACTTCACCTTCTCCTTCTCCTTCTTCTACTTCTTCTGATTCACCCTCCAGACTACACCTTCTCCTTCTCCTTCTTCTGCTTCTTCTGATTCACCCTCCAGATTTCACCTTCTCCTTCTCCTTATTCTGCTTCTTCTGATTCACCCTCCAGACTTCACCTTCTCCTTCTCCTTCTTCTGCTTCTTCTGATTCACCCTCCAGACTTCACCTTCTCCTTCTCCTTCTTCTGCTTCTTCTGATTCACCCTCCAGACTTCACCTTCTCCTTCTCCTTCTTCTACTTCTTCTGATTCACCCTCCAGACTTCATCGTCTCCTTCTCCTTCTTCTGCTTCTTCTGATTCACCCTCCAGACTTCACCTTCTCCTTCTCCTTCTTCTGCTTCTTCTGATTCACCCTCCAGACTTCACCTTCTCCTTCTCCTTCTTCTACTTCTTCTGATTCACCCTCCAGACTTCACCTTCTCCTTCTCCTTCTTCTACTTCTTCTGATTCACAATCCTGACTTCACCTTCTCCTTCTCCTTCTTCTACTTCTTCTGATTCACCTTTCTGACTTCACCTTCTCCTTCTCCTTCTTCTACTTCTTCTGCTTCACCCTCCAGACTTCACCTTCTCCTTCTCCTTCTTCTACTTCTTCTGATTCACCCTCCAGACTACACCTTCTCCTTCTCCTTCTTCTGCTTCTTCTGATTCACCCTCCAGATTTCACCTTCTCCTTCTCCTTATTCTGCTTCTTCTGATTCACCCTCCAGACTTCACCTTCTCCTTCTCCTTCTTCTGCTTCTTCTGATTCACCCTCCAGACTTCACCTTCTCCTTCTCCTTCTTCTGCTTCTTCTGATTCACCCTCCAGACTTCACCTTCTCCTTCTCCTTCTTCTACTTCTTCTGATTCACCCTCCAGACTTCATCGTCTCCTTCTCCTTCTTCTGCTTCTTCTGATTCACCCTCCAGACTTCACCTTCTCCTTCTCCTTCTTCTGCTTCTTCTGATTCACCCTCCAGACTTCACCTTCTCCTTCTCCTTCTTCTACTTCTTCTGATTCACCCTCCAGACTTCACCTTCTCCTTCTCCTTCTTCTACTTCTTCTGATTCACCCTCCAGACTTCACCTTCTCCTTCTCCTTCTTCTGCTTCTTCTGATTCACCCTCCAGACTTCACCTTCTCCTTCTCCTTATGCTGCTTCTTCTGATTCACCCTCCAGACTTCACCTTCTCCTTCTCCTTCTTCTGCTTCTTCTGATTGACCCTCCAGACTTCACCTTCTCCTTCTCCTTCTTCTGCTTCTTCTGATTCACCCTCCAGACTTCACCTTCTCCTTCTCCTTCTTCTACTTCTTCTGATTCACCCTCCAGACTTCACCTTCTCCTTCTCCTTCTTCTGCTTCTTCTGATTCACCCTCCAGACTTCACCTTCTCCTTCTCCTTCGTCTACTTCTTCTGATTCACCCTCCAGACTACACCTTCTCCTTCTCCTTCTTCTACTTCTTCTGATTCACCCTCCAGACTTCACCTTCTCCTTCTCCTTCTTCTACTTCTTCTGCTTCTCCCTCCAGACTTCACCCTCTCCTTCTCCTTCTTCTGCTTCTTCTGATTGGCCCTCCAGACTTCACCTTCTCCTTCTCTTTCTTCTGCTTCTTCTGATTCACCCTCCAGACTTCACCTTCTCCTACTCCTTCTTCTGATTCTTCTTATTCACCCTCCAGACTTCACCTTCTCCTTCTCCTTCTTCTGCTTCTTCTGATTCACCCTCCAGACTTCACCTTCTCCTTCTCCTTCTTCTACTTCTTCTGCTTCTCCCTCCAGACTTCACCCTCTCCTTCTCCTTCTTCTGCTTATTCTGATTCACCCTCCAGACTTCACCTTCTCCTTCTCCTTCTTCTACTTCTTCTGATTCACCCTCCAGACTTCACCTTCTCCTTCTCCTTTTCTACTTCTGATTCACCCTCCAGACTTCACCTTCTCCTTCTCCTTCTTCTGCTTCTTCTGATTCACACTCCAGACCTCACCTTCTCCATCTCCTTCTTCTGCTTCTTCTGATTCACCCTCCAGACTTCACCTTCTCCTTCTCCTTCTTCTACTTCTTCTGATTCACCCTCCAGTCTTCACCTTCTCCTTCTCCTTCTTCTGCTTCTTCTGATTCACCCTCCAGACTTCACCTTCTCCTTCTCCTTCTTCTGCTTCTTCTGATTCACCCTCCTGACTTCACCTTCTCCTTCTCCTTCTTCTGCTTCTTCTGATTCACCCTCCAGACTTCACCTTCTCCTTCTCCTTCTTCTACTTCTACTGATTCACCCTCCAGACTTCACCTTCTCCTTCTACTTCTTCTGCTTCTTCTGATTCACCCTCCAGACTTGACCTTCTCCTTCTCCTTCTTCTGCTTCTTCTGATTCACCCTCCAGACTTCACCTTCTCCTTCTCCTTCGTCTACTTCTTCTGATTCACCCTCCAGACTATACCTTCTCCTTCTCCTTCTTCTACTTCTTCTGATTCACCCTCCAGACTTTACCTTCTCCTTCTCCTTCTTCTGCTTCTTCTGATTCACCCTCCAGACTTCACCTTCTCCTTCTCCTTCTTCTACTTCTTCTGATTCACCCTCCAGACTTCACCTTCTCCTTCTCCTTCTTCTACTTCTTCTGATTCACCCTCCAGACTTTACCTTCTCCTTCTCCTTCTTCTACTTCTTCTGCTTCTCCCTCCAAACTTCGCCTTCCCCTTCTCCTTCTTCTACTTCTTCTGATTCACCCTCCAGACTTCACCTTCTCCTTCTCCTTCTTCTGCTTCTTCTGATTCACCCTCCAGACTTCACCTTCTCCTTCTCCATCTTCTACTTCTTCTGATTCACCCTCCAGACCTCACCTTCTCCTTCTCCTTCTTCTACTTCTTCTGCTTCACCCTCCTGACTTCAACTTCTCCTTCTCCTTCTTCTACTTCTTCTGCTTCACCCCCCTGACTTCACCTTCTCCTTCTCCTTCTTCTACTTCTTCTGATTCACCCTCCAGACTTCTCCTTCTCCTTCTCCTTCTTCTGCTTCTTCTGATTCACCCTGCAGACTTCACCTTCTCCTTCTCCTTCTTCTGCTTCTTCTGATTCACCCTCCAGACCTCACCTTCTCCTTCTCCTTCTTTTACTTCTTCTGATTCACCCTCCAGACTTCATCTTCTCCTTCTCCTTCTTCTGCTTCTTCTGATTCACCCTCCAGACTTCACCTTCTCCTTCTCCTTCTTCTGCCTATTCTGATTCACCCTCCAGACTTCACCTTCTCTTTCTCCTTCTTCTACTTCTTCTGATTCACCCTCCAGACTTCACCTTCTCCTTCTCCTTCTTCTACTTCTTCTGATTCACCCTCCAGTCTTCACCTTCTCCTTCTCCTTCTTCTGCTTCTTCTGCTTCACCCTCCAGACATCACCTTCTCCTTCTCTTTCTTCTGCTTCTTCTGATTCACCCTCCAGACTTCACCTTCTCCTTCTCCTTCTTCTGATTCTTCTGATTCACCCTCCAGACTTCACCTTCTCCTTCTCCTTCTTCTGCTTCTTCTGATTCACCCTCCTGACTTCACCTTCTCCTTCTCCTTCTACTTCTTCTGATTCACCCTCCTGACTTCACCTTCTCCTTCTCCTTCTTCTACTTCTTCTGCTTCACCCTCCAGACCTCACCTTCTCCTTCTCCTTCTTCTACTTCTTCTGATTCACCCTCCAGACTTCACGTTCTCCTACTCCTTCTTCTGCTTCTTCTGATTCACCCTCCAGACTTCACCTTCTCCTTCTCCTTATTCTGTTTCTTCTGATTCACCCTCCAGCCTTCACCTTCTCCTTCTCCTTCTTCTGCTTCTTCTGATTCACCCTCCTGACTTCACCTTCTCCTTCTCCTTCTTCTGCTTCTTCTGATTCACCCTCCAGACTTCACCTTCTCCTTCTCCTTCTTCTACTTCTTCTGATTCACCCTCCAGGCTTCACCTTCTCCTTCTACTTCTTCTGCTTCTTCTGATTCACCCTCCAGACTTCACCTTCTCCTTCTCCTTCTTCTACTTCTTCTGATTCACCCTCCAGACTTCACCTTCTCCTTCTACTTCTTCTGCTTCTTCTGATTCACCCTCCAGACTTCACCTCCTCCTTCTCCTTCTTCTGCTTCTTCTGATTCACCCTCCAGACTTCACCTTCTCCTTCTCCTTCTTCAGCTTCTTCTGATTCACCCTCCAGACTTCACCTTCTCCTTCTCCTTCTTCTGCTTCTTCTGATTCACCCTCCAGACTTCACCTTCTCCTTCTCCTTCTTCTACTTCTTCTGATTCACCCTCCAGACTTCACCTTCTCCTTCTCCTTTTTCTGCTTCTTCTGATTCACCCTCCAGACTTCACCTTCTCCTTCTCCTTCGTATACTTCTTCTGATTCACCCTCAGACTTCACCTTCTCCTTCTCCTTCTTCTGCTTCTTCTGATTCACCCTCCAGACTTCACCTTCTCCTTCTCCTTCTTCTACTTCTTCTGCTTCTCACTCCAGACTTCACCTTCTCCTTCTCCTTCTTCTGCTTCTTCTGATTCACCCTCCAGACTTCACCTTCTCCTTCTCCTTCTTCTACTTCTTCTGATTCACACTCCAGACTTCACCTTCTCCTTCTCCTTCTTCTACTTCTTCTGATTCACCCTCCTGACTTCAACTTCACCTTCTCCTTCTTCTGCTTCTTCTGCTTCACCCTCCAGACTTCACCTTCTCCTTCTCTTTCTTCTGCTACTTCTGATTCACCCTCCAGACTTCACCTTCTCCTTCTCCTTCTTCTGATTCTTCTGATTCACCCTCCAGACTTCACCTTCTCCTTCCCCTTCTTCTGCTTCTTCTGATTCACCCTCCTGACATCACCTTCTCCTTCTCCTTCTTCTACTTCTTCTGCTTCACCCTCCAGACTTCACCTTCTCCTTCTCCTTCTTCTACTTCTTCTGATTCACCCTCCAGACTGCACCTTCTCCTACTCCTTCTTCTGCTTCTTCTGATTCACCCTCCAGACTTCACCTTCTCCTTCTCCTTATTCTGCTTCTTCTGATTTACCCTCCTGACTTCACCTTCTCCTTCTCCTTCTTCTGCTTCTTCTGATTCACGCTCCAGGCTTCACCTTCTCCTTCTCCTTCTTCTACTTCTTCTGATTCACCCTCCAGACTTCACCTTCTCCATCTACTTCTTCTGCTTCTTCTGATTCACCCTCCAGACTTCACCTTCTCCTTCTCCTTCTTCTACTTCTTCTGATTCACCCTCCAGACTTCACCTTCTCCTTCTACTTCTTCTGCTTCTTCTGATTCACCCTCCAGACTTCACCTTCTCCTTCTCCTTCTTCTGCTTCTTCTGATTCACCCTCCAGACTTCACCTTCTCCTTTTCCTTCTTCTGCTTCTTCTGATTCACCCTCCAGACTTCACCTTCTCCTTCTCCTTCTTCTGCTTCTTCTGATTCACCCTCCAGACTTCACCTTCTCCTTCTCCTTCTTCTACTTCTTCTGATTCACCCTCCAGTCTTCACCTTCTCCTTCTCCTTCTTCTGCTTCTTCTGATTCACCCTCCAGATTTCACCTTCTCCTTCTCCTTCGTCTACTTCTTCTGATTCACCCTCCAGACTACACCTTCTCCTTCTCCTTCTTCTACTTCTTCTGATTCACCCTCCAGACTTCACCTTCTCCTTCTCCTTCTTCTGCTTCTTCTGATTCACCCTCCAGACTTCACCTTCTCATTCTCCTTCTTCTACTTCTTCTGTTTCACCCTCCAGACTTCACCTTCTCCTTCTCCTTCTTCTACTTCTTCTGATTCACCCTCCAGACTTCACCTTCTCCTTCTCCTTCTTCTACTTCTTCTGCTTCTCCCTCCAGACTTCACCTTCTCCTTCTCCTTCTTCTGTTTCTTCTGCTTCAGCCTCCAGACTTCACCTTCTCCTTCTCTTTCTTCTGCTTCTTCTGATTCACCCTCCAGACTTCACCTTCTCCTACTCCTTCTTCTGATTCTTCTGATTCACCCTCCAGACTTCACCTTCTCCTTCTCCTTCTTCTGCTTCTTCTGATTCACAATCCTGACTTCACCTTCTCCTTCTCCTTCTTCTACTTCTTCTGATTCACCCTTCTGACTTCACCTTCTCCTTCTCCTTCTTCTACTTCTTCTGCTTCACCCTCCAGACTTCACCTTCTCCTTCTCCTTCTTCTACTTCTTCTGATTCACCCTCCAGACTACACCTTCTCCTTCTCCTTCTTCTGCGTCTTCTGATTCACCCTCCAGATTTCACCTTCTCCTTCTCCTTATTCTGCTTCTTCTGATTCACCCTCCAGACTTCACCTTCTCCTTCTCCTTCTTCTGCTTCTTCTGATTCACCCTCCAGACTTCACCTTCTCCTTCTCCTTCTTCTGCTTCTTCTGATTCACCCTCCAGACTTCACCTTCTCCTTCTCCTTCTTCTACTTCTTCTGATTCACCCTCCAGACTTCATCGTCTCCTTCTCCTTCTTCTGCTTCTTCTGATTCACCCTCCAGACTTCACCTTCTCCTTCTCCTTCTTCTGCTTCTTCTGATTCACCCTCCAGACTTCACCTTCTCCTTCTCCTTCTTCAGCTTCTTCTGATTCACCCTCCAGACTTCACCTTCTCCTTCTCCTTCTTCTGCTTCTTCTGATTCACCCTCCAGACTTCACCTTCTCCTTCTCCTTCTTCTACTTCTTCTGATTCACCCTCCAGACTTCACCTTCTCCTTCTCCTTTTTCTGCTTCTTCTGATTCACCCTCCAGACTTCACCTTCTCCTTCTCCTTCGTATACTTCTTCTGATTCACCCTCAGACTTCACCTTCTCCTTCTCCTTCTTCTGCTTCTTCTGATTCACCCTCCAGACTTCACCTTCTCCTTCTCCTTCTTCTACTTCTTCTGCTTCTCACTCCAGACTTCACCTTCTCCTTCTCCTTCTTCTGCTTCTTCTGATTCACCCTCCAGACTTCACCTTCTCCTTCTCCTTCTTCTACTTCTTCTGATTCACACTCCAGACTTCACCTTCTCCTTCTCCTTCTTCTACTTCTTCTGATTCACCCTCCTGACTTCAACTTCACCTTCTCCTTCTTCTGCTTCTTCTGCTTCACCCTCCAGACTTCACCTTCTCCTTCTCTTTCTTCTGCTACTTCTGATTCACCCTCCAGACTTCACCTTCTCCTTCTCCTTCTTCTGATTCTTCTGATTCACCCTCCAGACTTCACCTTCTCCTTCCCCTTCTTCTGCTTCTTCTGATTCACCCTCCTGACATCACCTTCTCCTTCTCCTTCTTCTACTTCTTCTGCTTCACCCTCCAGACTTCACCTTCTCCTTCTCCTTCTTCTACTTCTTCTGATTCACCCTCCAGACTGCACCTTCTCCTACTCCTTCTTCTGCTTCTTCTGATTCACCCTCCAGACTTCACCTTCTCCTTCTCCTTATTCTGCTTCTTCTGATTCACCCTCCAGACATCACCTTCTCCTTCTCCTTCTTCTGCTTCTTCTGATTTACCCTCCTGACTTCACCTTCTCCTACTCCTTCTTCTGCTTCTTCTGATTCACGCTCCAGGCTTCACCTTCTCCTTCTCCTTCTTCTACTTCTTCTGATTCACCCTCCAGACTTCACCTTCTCCATCTACTTCTTCTGCTTCTTCTGATTCACCCTCCAGACTTCACCTTCTCCTTCTCCTTCTTCTACTTCTTCTGATTCACCCTCCAGACTTCACCTTCTCCTTCTACTTCTTCTGCTTCTTCTGATTCACCCTCCAGACTTCACCTTCTCCTTCTCCTTCTTCTGCTTCTTCTGATTCACCCTCCAGACTTCACCTTCTCCTTTTCCTTCTTCTGCTTCTTCTGATTCACCCTCCAGACTTCACCTTCTCCTTCTCCTTCTTCTGCTTCTTCTGATTCACCCTCCAGACTTCACCTTCTCCTTCTCCTTCTTCTACTTCTTCTGATTCACCCTCCAGTCTTCACCTTCTCCTTCTCCTTCTTCTGCTTCTTCTGATTCACCCTCCAGATTTCACCTTCTCCTTCTCCTTCGTCTACTTCTTCTGATTCACCCTCCAGACTACACCTTCTCCTTCTCCTTCTTCTACTTCTTCTGATTCACCTTCCAGACTTCACCTTCTCCTTCTCCTTCTTCTGCTTCTTCTGATTCACCCTCCAGACTTCACCTTCTCATTCTCCTTCTTCTACTTCTTCTGTTTCACCCTCCAGACTTCACCTTCTCCTTCTCCTTCTTCTACTTCTTCTGATTCACCCTCCAGACTTCACCTTCTCCTTCTCCTTCTTCTACTTCTTCTGCTTCTCCCTCCAGACTTCACCTTCTCCTTCTCCTTCTTCTGTTTCTTCTGCTTCAGCCTCCAGACTTCACCTTCTCCTTCTCTTTCTTCTGCTTCTTCTGATTCACCCTCCAGACTTCACCTTCTCCTACTCCTTCTTCTGATTCTTCTGATTCACCCTCCAGACTTCACCTTCTCCTTCTCCTTCTTCTGCTTCTTCTGATTCACAATCCTGACTTCACCTTCTCCTTCTCCTTCTTCTACTTCTTCTGATTCACCCTTCTGACTTCACCTTCTCCTTCTCCTTCTTCTACTTCTTCTGCTTCACCCTCCAGACTTCACCTTCTCCTTCTCCTTCTTCTACTTCTTCTGATTCACCCTCCAGACTACACCTTCTCCTTCTCCTTCTTCTGCTTCTTCTGATTCACCCTCCAGATTTCACCTTCTCCTTCTCCTTATTCTGCTTCTTCTGATTCACCCTCCAGACTTCACCTTCTCCTTCTCCTTCTTCTGCTTCTTCTGATTCACCCTCCAGACTTCACCTTCTCCTTCTCCTTCTTCTGCTTCTTCTGATTCACCCTCCAGACTTCACCTTCTCCTTCTCCTTCTTCTACTTCTTCTGATTCACCCTCCAGACTTCATCGTCTCCTTCTCCTTCTTCTGCTTCTTCTGATTCACCCTCCAGACTTCACCTTCTCCTTCTCCTTCTTCTGCTTCTTCTGATTCACCCTCCAGACTTCACCTTCTCCTTCTCCTTCTTCTACTTCTTCTGATTCACCCTCCAGACTTCACCTTCTCCTTCTCCTTCTTCTACTTCTTCTGATTCACAATCCTGACTTCACCTTCTCCTTCTCCTTCTTCTACTTCTTCTGATTCACCTTTCTGACTTCACCTTCTCCTTCTCCTTCTTCTACTTCTTCTGCTTCACCCTCCAGACTTCACCTTCTCCTTCTCCTTCTTCTACTTCTTCTGATTCACCCTCCAGACTACACCTTCTCCTTCTCCTTCTTCTGCTTCTTCTGATTCACCCTCCAGATTTCACCTTCTCCTTCTCCTTATTCTGCTTCTTCTGATTCACCCTCCAGACTTCACCTTCTCCTTCTCCTTCTTCTGCTTCTTCTGATTCACCCTCCAGACTTCACCTTCTCCTTCTCCTTCTTCTGCTTCTTCTGATTCACCCTCCAGACTTCACCTTCTCCTTCTCCTTCTTCTACTTCCTCTGATTCACCCTCCAGACTTCATCGTCTCCTTCTCCTTCTTCTGCTTCTTCTGATTCACCCTCCAGACTTCACCTTCTCCTTCTCCTTCTTCTGCTTCTTCTGATTCACCCTCCAGACTTCACCTTCTCCTTCTCCTTCTTCTACTTCTTCTGATTCACCCTCCAGACTTCACCTTCTCCTTCTCCTTCTTCTACTTCTTCTGATTCACCCTCCAGACTTCACCTTCTCCTTCTCCTTCTTCTGCTTCTTCTGATTCACCCTCCAGACTTCACCTTCTCCTTCTCCTTATGCTGCTTCTTCTGATTCACCCTCCAGACTTCACCTTCTCCTTCTCCTTCTTCTGCTTCTTCTGATTGACCCTCCAGACTTCACCTTCTCCTTCTCCTTCTTCTGCTTCTTCTGATTCACCCTCCAGACTTCACCTTCTCCTTCTCCTTCTTCTACTTCTTCTGATTCACCCTCCAGACTTCACCTTCTCCTTCTCCTTCTTCTGCTTCTTCTGATTCACCCTCCAGACTTCACCTTCTCCTTCTCCTTCGTCTACTTCTTCTGATTCACCCTCCAGACTACACCTTCTCCTTCTCCTTCTTCTACTTCTTCTGATTCACCCTCCAGACTTCACCTTCTCCTTCTCCTTCTTCTACTTCTTCTGCTTCTCCCTCCAGACTTCACCCTCTCCTTCTCCTTCTTCTGCTTCTTCTGATTGACCCTCCAGACTTCACCTTCTCCTTCTCTTTCTTCTGCTTCTTCTGATTCACCCTCCAGACTTCACCTTCTCCTACTCCTTCTTCTGATTCTTCTTATTCACCCTCCAGACTTCACCTTCTCCTTCTCCTTCTTCTGCTTCTTCTGATTCACCCTCCAGACTTCACCTTCTCCTTCTCCTTCTTCTACTTCTTCTGCTTCTCCCTCCAGACTTCACCCTCTCCTTCTCCTTCTTCTGCTTATTCTGATTCACCCTCCAGACTTCACCTTCTCCTTCTCCTTCTTCTACTTCTTCTGATTCACCCTCCAGACTTCACCTTCTCCTTCTCCTTTTCTACTTCTGATTCACCCTCCAGACTTCACCTTCTCCTTCTCCTTCTTCTGCTTCTTCTGATTCACACTCCAGACCTCACCTTCTCCATCTCCTTCTTCTGCTTCTTCTGATTCACCCTCCAGACTTCACCTTCTCCTTCTCCTTCTTCTGCTTCTTCTGATTCACCCTTCAGACTTCACCTTCTCCTTCTCCTTCTTCTGCTTCTTCTGATTCACCCTCCAGACCTCACCTTCTCCTTCTCCTTCTTCTACTTCTTCTGATTCACCCCCCAGACTTCATCTTCTCCTTCTCCTTCTTCTGCTTCTTCTGATTCACCCTCCAGACTTCACCCTCTCCTTCTCCTTCTTCTGCTTCTTCTGATTCACCCTCCAGACTTCGCCTTCTCCTTCTCCTTCTTCTACTTCTTCTGATTCACCCTCCAGACGTCACCTTCTCCTTCTCCTTCTTCTACTTCTTCTGTTTCACCCTCCAGTCTTCACCTTCTCCATCTCCTTCTTCTGCTTCTTCTGATTCACCCTCCAGACTTCAACTTCTCCTTCTCCTTCTTTTGCTTCTTCTGATTCACCCTCCAGACTTCACCTTCTCCTTCTCCTTCTTCTGCTTCTTCTGATTCACCCTCCAGACTTCGCCTTCCCCTTCTCCTTCTTCTACTTCTTCTGATTCACCATCCAGACTTCACCTTCTCCTTCTCCTTCTTCTACTTCTTCTGATTCACCCTCCAGTCTTCACCTTCTCCTTCTCCTTCTTCTGCTTCTTCTGATTCACCCTCCAGACTTCACCTTCTCCTTCTCCTTCTTCTGCTTCTTCTGATTCACCCTCCTGACTTCACCTTCTCCTTCTCCTTCTTCTGCTTCTTCTGATTCACCCTCCAGACTTCACCTTCTCCTTCTCCTTCTTCTACTTCTTCTGATACACCCTCCAGACTTCACCTTCTCCTTCTACTTCTTCTGCTTCTTCTGATTCACCCTCCAGACTTCACCTTCTCCTTCTCCTTCTTCTGCTTCTTCTGATTCACCCTCCAGACTTCACCTTCTCCTTCTCCTTCGTCTACTTCTTCTGATTCACCCTCCAGACTACACCTTCTCCTTCTCCTTCTTCTACTTCTTCTGATTCACCCTCCAGACTTCACCTTCTCCTTCTCCTTCTTCTGCTTCTTCTGATTCACCCTCCAGACTTCACCTTCTCCTTCTCCTTCTTCTACTTCTTCTGATTCACCCTCCAGACTTCACCTGCTCCTTCTCCTTCTTCTACTTCTTCTGATTCACCCTCCAGACTTTACCTTCTCCTTCTCCTTCTTCTACTTCTTCTGCTTCTCCCTCCAGACTTCACCTTCTCCTTCTCCTTCTTCTGCTTCTTCTGATTCACCCTCCAGACTTCACCTTCTCCTTCTCCATCTTCTACTTCTTCTGATTCACCCTCCAGACTTCACCTTCTCCTTCTCCTTCTTCTACTTCTTCTGCTTCACCCTCCTGACTTCACCTTCTCCTTCTTCTTCTTCTACTTCTTCTGCTTCACCCTCCAGACTTCACCTTCTCCTTCTCCTTCTTCTACTTCTTCTGATTCACCCTCCAGACTTCACCTTCTCCTACTCCTTCTTCTGCTTCTTCTGATTCACCCTCCAGACTTCACCTTCTCCTTCTCCTTATTCTGCTTCTTCTGATTCACCCTCCAGACTTCACCTTCTCCTTCTCCTTCTTCTGCTTCTTCTGATTCACCCTCCTGACTTCACCTTCTCCTTCTCCTTCTTCTGCTTCTTCTGATTCACGCTCCAGGCTTCACCTTCTCCTTCTCCTTCTTCTACTTCTTCTGATTCACCCTCCAGACTTCACCTTCTCCTTCTACTTCTTCTGCTTCTTCTGATTCACCCTCCAGACTTCACCTTCTCCTTCTCCTTCGTCTACTTCTTCTGATACACCCTCCAGACTTCACCTTCTCCTTCTACTTCTTCTGCTTCTTCTGATTCACCCTCCAGACTTCACCTTCTCCTTCTCCTTCTTCTGCTTCTTCTGATTCACCCTCCAGACTTCACCCTCTCCTTCTCCTTCTTCTGCTTCTTCTGATTCAAACTCCAGACTTCACCTTCTCCTTCTCCTTCTTCTGCTTCTTCTGATTCACCCTCCAGACTTCACCTTCTCCTTCTCCTTCTTCTACTTCTTCTGATTCACCCTCCAGTCTTCACCTTCTCCTTCTCCTTCTTCTGCTTCTTCTGATTCACCCTCCAGACTACACCTTCTCCTTCTCCTTCTTCTACTTCTTCTGATTCACCCTCCAGACTTCACCTTCTCCTTCTCCTTCTTCTGCTTCTTCTGATTCACCCTCCAGACTTCACCCTCTCCTTCTCCTTCTTCTGCTTCTTCTGATTCAAACTCCAGACTTCACCTTCTCCTTCTCCTTCTTCTGCTTCTTCTAGTTCACCCTCCAGACTTCACCTTCTCCTTCTCCTTCTTCTACTTCTTCTGATTCACCCTCCAGTCTTCACCTTCTCCTTCTCCTTCGTCTACTTCTTCTGATTCACCCTCCAGACTACACCTTCTCCTTCTCCTTCTTCTACTTCTTCTGATTCACCCTCCAGACTTCACCTTCTCCTTCTCCTTCTTCTGCTTCTTCTGATTCACCCTCCAGACTTCACCTTCTCCTTCTCCTTCTTCTACTTCTTCTGATTCACCCTCCAGACTTCACCTTCTCCTTCTCCTTCTTCTACTTCTTCTGATTCACCCTCCATACTTCACCTTCTCCTTCTCCTTCTTCTACTTCTTCTGCTTCTCCCTCCAGAATTCACCTTCTCCTTCTCCTTCTTCTGTTTCTTCTGCTTCACCCTCCAGACTTCACCTTCTCCTTCTCTTTCTTCTGCTTCTTCTGATTCACCCTCCAGACTTCACCTTCTCCTTCTCCTTCTTCTGCTTCTTCTGATTCACCCTCCAGACTTCACCTTCTCCTTCTCCTTCTTCTACTTCTTCTGATTCACCCTCCAGACTTCACCTTCTCCTTCTCCTTCTGCTGCTTCTTCTGATTCACCCTCCAGACTTCACCTTCTTCTTCTCCTTCGTCTACTTCTTCTGATTCACCCTCCAGACTACACCTTCTCCTTCTCCTTCTTCTACTTCTTCTGATTCACCCTCCAGACTTCACCTTCTCCTTCTCCTTCTTCTGCTTCTTCTGATTCACCCTCCAGACTTCACCTTCTCCTTCTCCTTCTTCTACTTCTTCTGATTCACCCTCCAGACTTCACCTTCTCCTTCTCCTTCTTCTACTTCTTCTGATTCACCCTCCAGACTTCACCTTCTCCTTCTCCTTCTTCTACTTCTTCTGCTTCTCCCTCCAGACTTCACCCTCTCCTTCTCCTTCTTCTGCTTCTTCTGATTCACCCTCCAGACTTCACCTTCTCCTTCTCCTTCTTCTACTTCTTCTGATTCACCCTCCAGACTTCACCTTCTCCTTCTCCTTCTTCTACTTCTGATTCACCCTCCAGACTTCACCTTCTCCTTCTCCTTCTTCTGCTTCTTCTGATTCACCCTCCAGACTTCACCTTCTCCATCTCCTTCTTCTGCTTCTTCTGATTCACCTTCCAGACTTCACCTTCTCCTTCTCCTTTTTCTGCTTCTTCTGATTCACCCTTCAGACTTCACCTTCTCCTTCTCCTTCTTCTGCTTCTTCTGATTCACGCTCCAGACCTCACCTTCTCCTTCTCCTTCTTCTACTTCTTCTGATTCACCCCCCAGACTTCATCTTCTCCTTCTCCTTCTTCTGCTTCTTCTGATTCACCCTCCAGACTTCACCCTCTCCTTCTCCTTCTTCTGCTTCTTCTGATTCACCCTCCAGACTTCGCCTTCTCCTTCTCCTTCTTCTACTTCTTCTGATTCACCCTCCAGACTTCACCTTCTCCTTCTCCTTCTTCTACTTCTTCTGATTCACCCTCCAGTCTTCACCTTCTCCATCTCCTTCTTCTGCTTCTTCTGATTCACCCTCCAGACTTCAACTTCTCCTTCTCCTTCTTTTGCTTCTTCTGATTCACCCTCCAGACTTCACCTTCTCCTTCTCCTTCTTCTGCTTCTTCTGATTCACCCTCCAGACTTCGCCTTCCCCTTCTCCTTCTTCTACTTCTTCTGATTCACCCTCCAGACTTCACCTTCTCCTTCTCCTTCTTCTACTTCTTCTGATTCACCCTCCAGTCTTCACCTTCTCCTTCTCCTTCTTCTGCTTCTTCTGATTCACCCTCCAGACTTCACCTTCTCCTTCTCCTTCTTCTGCTTCTTCTGATTCACCCTCCTGACTTCACCTTCTCCTTCTCCTTCTTCTGCTTCTTCTGATTCACCCTCCAGACTTCACCTTCTCCTTCTCCTTCTTCTACTTCTTCTGATTCACCCTCCAGACTTCACCTTCTCCTTCTACTTCTTCTGCTTCTTCTGATTCACCCTCCAGACTTCACCTTCTCCTTCTCCTTCTTCTCCTTCTTCTGATTCACCCTCCAGACTTCACCTTCTCCTTCTCCTTCATCTACTTCTTCTGATTCACCCTCCAGACTACACCTTCTCCTTCTCCTTCTTCTACTTCTTCTGATTCACCCTCCAGACTTCACCTTCTCCTTCTCCTTCTTCTGCTTCTTCTGATTCACCCTCCAGACTTCACCTTCTCCTTCTCCTTCTTCTACTTCTTCTGATTCACCCTCCAGACTTCACCTTCTCCTTCTCCTTCTTCTACTTCTTCTGATTCACCCTCCAGACTTTACCTTCTCCTTCTCCTTCTTTTACTTCTTCTGCTTCTCCCTCCAGACTTCACCTTCTCCTTCTCCTTCTTCTGCTTCTTCTGATTCACCCTCCAGACTTCACCTTCTCCTTCTCCATCTTCTACTTCTTCTGATTCACCCTCCAGACTTCACCTTCTCCTTCTCCTTCTTGTACTTCTTCTGCTTCAACCTCCTGACTTCACCTTCTCCTTCTCCTTCTTCTACTTCTTCTGCTTCACCCCCCTGACTTCACCTTCTCCTTCTCCTTCTTCTGCTTCTTCTGATTCACCCTCCTAACTTCACCGTCTCCTTCTTCTTCTTCTGCTTCTTCTGATTCACCCTCCTGTCTTCACCTTCTCCTTCTCCTTCTTCTGCTTCTTCTGATTCACCCTCCAGACTTCACCTTCTCCTTCTCCTTCTTCTGCTTCTTCTGATTCACCCTGCACACTTCACCTTCTCCTTCTCCTTCTTCTGCTTCTTCTGATTCACCCTCCAGACCTCACCTTCTCCTTCTCCTTCTTCTACTTCTTCTGATTCACCCTCCAGACTTCATCTTCTCCTTCTCCTTCTTCTGCTTCTTCTGATTCACACTCCAGACTTCACCTTCTCCTTCTCCTTCTTCTGCCTATTCTGATTCACCCTCCAGACTTCACCTTCTCCTTCTCCTTCTTCTACTTCTTCTGATTCACCCTCCAGACTTCAGCTTCTCCTTCTCCTTCTTCTACTTCTTCTGATTCACCCTCCAGTCTTCACCTTCTCCTTCTCCTTCTTCTGCTTCTTCTGCTTCACCCTCCAGACTTCACCTTCTCCTTCTCCTTATTCTGCTTCTTCTGATTCACCCTCCAGACTTCACCTTCTCCTTCTCCTTCTTCTGCTTCTTCCGATTCACCCTCCTGACTTCACCTTCTCCTTCTCCTTCTTCTGCTTCTTCTGATTCACCCTCCAGACTTCACCTTCTCCTTCTCCTTCTTCTACTTCTTTTGATTCACCCTCCAAACTTCACCTTCTCCTTCTACTTCTTCTGCTTCTTCTGATTCTCCCTCCAGACTTCACCTTCTCCTTCTCCTTCTTCTACTTCTTCTGATTCACCCTCCAGACTTCACCTTCTCCTTCTAATTCTTCTGCTTCTTCTGATTCACCCTCCAGACTTCACCTTCTCCTTCTCCTTCTTCTGCTTCTTCTGATTCACCCTCCAGACTTCAACTTCTCCTTCTCCTTCTTCTGCTTCTTCTGATTCACACTCCAGACTTCACCTTCTCCTTCTCCTTCTTCTGCTTCTTCTGATTCACCCTCCAGACTTCACCTTCTCCTTCTCCTTCTTCTACTTCTTCTGATTCACCCTCCAGACTTCACCTTCTCCTTCTCCTTTTTCTGCTTCTTCTGATTCACCCTCCAGACTTCACCTTCTCCTTCTCCTTCGTCTACTTCTTCTGTTTCACCCTCCAGACTACACCTTCTCCTTCTCCTTCTTCTACTTCTTCTGATTCACCCTCCAGACTTCACCTTCTCCTTCTCCTTCTTCTGCTTCTTCTGATTCTCCCTCCAGACTTCACCTTCTCCTTCTCCTTCTTCGACTTCTTCTGCTTCTCCCTCCAGACTTCACCTTCTCCTTCTCCTTCTTCTGCTTCTTCTGATTCACCCTCCAGACTTCACCTTCTCCTTCTCCTTCTTCTCCTTCTTCTGATTCACCCTCCAGACTTCACCTTCTCCTTCTCCTTCTTCTACTTCTTCTGATTCACCCTCCTGACTTCACCTTCACCTTCTCCTTCTTCTGCTTCTTCTGCTTCACCCTCCAGACTTCACCTTCTCCTTCTCTTTCTTCTGCTTCTTCTGATTCACCCTCCAGACTTCACCTTCTCCTTCTCCTTCTTCTGATTCTTCTGATTCACCCTCCAGACTTTACCTTCTCCTTCTCCTTCTTCTGCTTCTTCTGATTCACCCTCCTGACTTCACCTTCTCTTTCTCCTTCTTCTCCTTCTTCTGATTCACCCTCCTGACATCACCTTCTCCTTCTCCTTCTTCTCCGTCTTCTGCTTCACCCTCCAGACTTCACCTTCTCCTTCTCCTTCTTCTACTTCTTCTGATTCACCCTCCAGACTTCACCTTCTCCTACTCCTTCTTCTGCTTCTTCTGATTCACCCTCCAGACTTCACCTTCTCCTTCTCCTTATTCTGCTTCTTCTGATTCACCCTCCAGACTTCACCTTCTCCTTCTCCTTCTTCTGCTTCTTCTGATTCACCCTCCTGACTTCACCTTCTCCTTCTCCTTCTTCTGCTTCTTCTGATTCACCCTCCAGACTTCACCTTCTCCTTCTCCTTCTTCTACTTCTTCTGATTCACCCTCCAGACTTCACCTTCTCCTTCTACTTCTTCTGCTTCTTCTGATTCACCCTCCAGACTTCACCTTCTCCTTCTCCTTCTTCTACTTCTTCTGATTCACCCTCCAGACTTCACCTTCTCCTTCTACTTCTTCTGCTTCTTCTGATTCACCCTCCAGACTTCACCTTCTCCTTCTCCTTCTTCTGCTTCTTCTGATTCACCCTCCAGACTTCACCTTCTCCTTCTCCTTCTTCTGCTTCTTCTGATTCACCCTCCAGACTTCACCTTCTCCTTCTCCTTCTTCTGCTTCTTCTGATTCACCCTCCAGACTACACCTTCTCCTTCTCCTTCTTCTACTTCTTCTGATTCACCCTCCAGTCTTCACCTTCTCCTTCTTCTGCTTCTTCTGATTCACCCTCCAGATTTCACCTTCTCCTTCTCCTTCGTCTACTTCTTCTGATTCACCCTCCAGACTACACCTTCTCCTTCTCCTTCTTCTACTTCTTCTGATTCACCCTCCAGACTTCACCTTCTCCTTCTCCTTCTTCTGCTTCTTCTGATTCACCCTCCAGACTTCACCTGCTCCTTCTCCTTCTTCTACTTCTTCTGATTCACCCTCCAGACTTCACCTTCTCCTTCTCCTTCTTCTACTTCTTCTGCTTCACCCTCCAGACTTCACCTTCTCCTTCTCCTTCTTCTACTTCTTCTGCTTCTCCCTCCAGACTTCACCTTCTCCTTCTCCTTCTTCTGCTTCTTCTGATACACCCTCCAGACTTCACCTTCTCTTTCTCCTTCTTCAACTTCTTCTGATTCACCCTCCAGACTTCACCTTCTCCTTCTCCTTCTTTTACTTCTTCTGATTCACCCTCCTGCCTTCACCTTCACCTTCTCCTTCTTCTGCTTCTTCTGCTTCACCCTCCAGACTTCACCTTCTCCTTCTCCTTCTTCTGCTTCTTCTGCTTCACCTTCCTGACTTCACCTTCTCCTTCTCCTTCTTCTACTTCATCTGATTCACCCTCCAGACTTCACCTTCTCCTTCTCCTTCTTCTGCTTCTTCTGCTTCACCCTGCAGACTTCACCTTCTCCTTCTCCTTCTTCTGCTTCTTCTGCTTCGCCCTCCAGACTTCACCTTCTCCTTCTCCTTCTTACGCTTCTTCTGCTTCACCATCCAGACTTCACCTTCTCCTTCTCCTTCTTCTGCTTCTTCTGCTTCAGCCTCCTGACTTCACCTTCTCCTTCTCCTTCTTCTACTTCTTCTGATTAACCCTCCAGACTTCACCTTCTCCTTCTCCTTCTTCTGCTTCTTCTGATTCACCCTCCAGACTTCGCCTTCTCCTTCTCCTTCTTCTATTTCTTCTGATTCACCCTCCAGACTTCACCTTCTCCTTCTCCTTCTTCTACTTCTTCTGATTCACCCTCCAGTCTTCACCTTCTCCATCTCCTTCTTCTGCTTCTTCTGATTCACCCTCCGGACTTCAACTTCTCCTTCTCCTTCTTTTGCTTCTTCTGATTCACCCTCCAGACTTCACCTTCTCCTTCTCCTTCTTCTGCTTCTTCTGATTCTCCCTCCAGACTTCAACTTCTCCTTCTCCTTCTTCTGCTTCTTCTGAGTCACCCTTCAGACTTCACCTTCTCCTTCTCCTTCTTCTGCTTCTTCTGATTCACCCTCCAGACCTCACCTTCTCCTTCTCCTTCTTCTACTTCTTCTGATTCACCCTCCAGACTTCATCTTCTCCTTCTCCTTCTTCTGCTTCTTCTGATTCACCCTCCAGACTTCACCTTCTCCTTCTCCTTCTTCTGCTTCTTCTGATTCACCCTCCAGACTTCGCCTTCCCCTTCTCCTTCTTCTACTTCTTCTGATTCACCCTCCAGACTTCACCTTCTCCTTCTCCTTCTTCTACTTCTTCTGATTCATCCTCCAGTCTTCACCTTCTCCTTCTCCTTCTTCTGCTTCTTCTGATTCACCCTCCAGACTTCACCTTCTCCTTCTCCTTCTTCTGCTTCTTCTGATTCACCCTCCTGACTTCACCTTCTCCTTCTCCTTCTTCTGCTTCTTCTGATTCACCCTCCAGACTTCACCTTCTCCTTCTCCTTCTTCTACTTCTTCTGATTCACCCTCCAGACTTCACCTTCTCCTTCTACTTCTTCTGCTTCTTCTGATTCACCCTCCAGACTTCACCTTCTCCTTCTCCTTCTTCTGCTTCTTCTGATTCACACTCCAGACCTCACCTTCTCCTTCTCCTTCGTCTACTTCTTCTGATTCACCCTCCAGACTACACCTTCTCCTTCTCCTTCTTCTACTTCTTCTGATTCACCCTCCAGACTTCACCTTCTCCTTCTCCTTCTTCTGCTTCTTCTGATTCACCCTCCAGACTTCACCTTCTCCTTCTCCTTCTTCTACTTCTTCTGATTCACCCTCCAGACTTCACCTTCTCCTTCTCCTTCTTCTACTTCTTCTGATTCACCCTCCAGACTTTACCTTCTCCTTCTCCTTCTTCTACTTCTTCTGCTTCTCCCTCCAGACTTCACCTTCTCCTTCTCCTTCTTCTGCTTCTTCTGATTCACCCTCCAGACTTCACCTTCTCCTTCTCCATCTTCTACTTCTTCTGATTCACCCTCCAGACTTCACCTTCTCCTTCTCCTTCTTCTACTTCTTCTGCTTCACCCTCCTGACTTCTCCTTCTCCTTCTCCTTCTTCTACTTCTTCTGCTTCACCCCCCTGACTTCACCTTCTCCTTCTCCTTCTTCTGCTTCTTCTGATTCACCCTCCTAACTTCACCGTCTCCTTCTCCTTCTTCTGCTTCCTCTGATTCACCCTCCTGACTTCACCTTCTCCTTCTCCTTCTTCTGCTTCTTCTGATTCACCCTGCAGACTTCACCTTCTCCTTCTCCTTCTTCTGCTTCTTCTGATTCACCCTCCAGGCCTCACCTTCTCCTTCTCCTTCTTCTACTTCTTCTGATTCACCCTCCAGACTTCATTTTCTCCTTCTCCTTCTTCTGCTTCTTCTGATTCACCCTCCAGACTTCACCTTCTCCTTCTCCTTCTTCTGCCTATTCTGATTCATCTCCAGACTTCACCTTCTCCTTCTCCTTCTTCTACTTCTTCTGATTCACCCTCCAGACTTCACCTTCTCCTTCTCCTTCTTCTACTTCTTCTGATTCACCCTCCAGTCTTCACCTTCTCCTTCTCCTTCTTCTGCTTCTTCCGCTTCACCCTCCAGACATCACCTTCTACTTCTCTTTCTTCTGCTTCTTCTGATTCACCCTCCAGACTTCACCTTCTCCTTCTCCTAATTCTGCTTCTTCTGATTCACCCTCCAGACTTCACCTTCTCCTTCTCCTTCTTCTGCTTCTTCTGATTCACCCTCCTGACTTCACCTTCTCCTTCTCCTTCTTCTACTTCTTCTGATTCACCCTCCAGACTTCACCTTCTCCTTCTCCTTCTTCTACTTCTTCTGATTCACCCTCCAGACTTCACCTTCTCCTTCTCCTTCTTCTGCTTCTTCTGATTCACCCTCCAGACTTCACCTTCTCCTTCTCCTAATTCTGCTTCTTCTGATTCACCCTCCAGACCTCGCCTTCTCCTTCTCCTTCTTCTATTTCTTCTGATTCACCCTCCAGACTTCACCTTCTCCTTCTCCTTCTTCTACTTCTTCTGATTCACCCTCCAGTCTTCACCTTCTCCATCTCCTTCTTCTGCTTCTTCTGATTCACCCTCCGGACTTCAACTTCTCCTTCTCCTTCTTTTGCTTCTTCTGATTCACCCTCCAGACTTCACCTTCTCCTTCTCCTTCTTCTGCTTCTTCTGATTCTCCCTCCAGACTTCAACTTCTCCTTCTCCTTCTTCTGCTTCTTCTGAGTCACCCTTCAGACTTCACCTTCTCCTTCTCCTTCTTCTGCTTCTTCTGATTCACCCTCCAGACCTCACCTTCTCCTTCTCCTTCTTCTACTTCTTCTGATTCACCCTCCAGACTTCATCTTCTCCTTCTCCTTCTTCTGCTTCTTCTGATTCACCCTCCAGACTTCACCTTCTCCTTCTCCTTCTTCTGCTTCTTCTGATTCACCCTCCAGACTTCGCCTTCCCCTTCTCCTTCTTCTACTTCTTCTGATTCACCCTCCAGACTTCACCTTCTCCTTCTCCTTCTTCTACTTCTTCTGATTCATCCTCCAGTCTTCACCTTCTCCTTCTCCTTCTTCTGCTTCTTCTGATTCACCCTCCAGACTTCACCTTCTCCTTCTCCTTCTTCTGCTTCTTCTGATTCACCCTCCTGACTTCACCTTCTCCTTCTCCTTCTTCTGCTTCTTCTGATTCACCCTCCAGACTTCACCTTCTCCTTCTCCTTCTTCTACTTCTTCTGATTCACCCTCCAGACTTCACCTTCTCCTTCTACTTCTTCTGCTTCTTCTGATTCACCCTCCAGACTTCACCTTCTCCTTCTCCTTCTTCTGCTTCTTCTGATTCACCCTCCAGACCTCACCTTCTCCTTCTCCTTCGTCTACTTCTTCTGATTCACCCTCCAGACTACACCTTCTCCTTCTCCTTCTTCTACTTCTTCTGATTCACCCTCCAGACTTCACCTTCTCCTTCTCCTTCTTCTGCTTCTTCTGATTCACCCTCCAGACTTCACCTTCTCCTTCTCCTTCTTCTACTTCTTCTGATTCACCCTCCAGACTTCACCTTCTCCTTCTCCTTCTTCTACTTCTTCTGATTCACCCTCCAGACTTTACCTTCTCCTTCTCCTTCTTCTACTTCTTCTGCTTCTCCCTCCAGACTTCACCTTCTCCTTCTCCTTCTTCTGCTTCTTCTGATTCACCCTCCAGACTTCACCTTCTCCTTCTCCATCTTCTACTTCTTCTGATTCACCCTCCAGACTTCACCTTCTCCTTCTCCTTCTTCTACTTCTTCTGCTTCACCCTCCTGACTTCTCCTTCTCCTTCTCCTTCTTCTACTTCTTCTGCTTCACCCCCCTGACTTCACCTTCTCCTTCTCCTTCTTCTGCTTCTTCTGATTCACCCTCCTAACTTCACCGTCTCCTTCTCCTTCTTCTGCTTCCTCTGATTCACCCTCCTGACTTCACCTTCTCCTTCTCCTTCTTCTGCTTCTTCTGATTCACCCTGCAGACTTCACCTTCTCCTTCTCCTTCTTCTGCTTCTTCTGATTCACCCTCCAGGCCTCACCTTCTCCTTCTCCTTCTTCTACTTCTTCTGATTCACCCTCCAGACTTCATTTTCTCCTTCTCCTTCTTCTGCTTCTTCTGATTCACCCTCCAGACTTCACCTTCTCCTTCTCCTTCTTCTGCCTATTCTGATTCATCTCCAGACTTCACCTTCTCCTTCTCCTTCTTCTACTTCTTCTGATTCACCCTCCAGACTTCACCTTCTCCTTCTCCTTCTTCTACTTCTTCTGATTCACCCTCCAGTCTTCACCTTCTCCTTCTCCTTCTTCTGCTTCTTCTGCTTCACCCTCCAGACTTCACCTTCTACTTCTCTTTCTTCTGCTTCTTCTGATTCACCCTCCAGACTTCACCTTCTCCTTCTCCTAATTCTGCTTCTTCTGATTCACCCTCCAGACTTCACCTTCTCCTTCTCCTTCTTCTGCTTCTTCTGATTCACCCTCCTGACTTCACCTTCTCCTTCTCCTTCTTCTACTTCTTCTGATTCACCCTCCAGACTTCACCTTCTCCTTCTCCTTCTTCTACTTCTTCTGATTCACCCTCCAGACTTCACCTTCTCCTTCTCATTCTTCTGCTTCTTCTGATTCACCCTCCAGACTTCACCTTCTCCTTCTCCTAATTCTGCTTCTTCTGATTCACCCTCCAGACTTCACCTTCTCCTTCTCCTTCTTCTGCTTCTTCTGATTCACCCTCCTGACTTCACCTTCTCCTTCTCCTTCTTCTACTTCTTCTGCTTCACCCCCCTGACTTCACCTTCTCCTTCTCCTTCTTCTGCTTCTTCTGATTCACCCTCCTAACTTCACCGTCTCCTTAACCTTCTTCTGCTTCCTCTGATTCACCCTCCTGACTTCACCTTCTCCTTCTCCTTCTTCTGCTTCTTCTGATTCATCCTCCAGACTTCACCTTCTCCTTCTCCTTCTTCCGCTTCTTCTGATTCACCCTGCAGACTTCACCTTCTCCTTCTCCTTCTTCTGCTTCTTCTGATTCACCCTCCAGACCTCACCTTCTCCTTCTCCTTCTTCTACTTCTTCTGATTCACCCTCCAGACTTCATCTTCTCCTTCTCCTTCTTCTGGTTCTTCTGATTCACCCTCCAGACTTCACCTTCTCCTTCTCCTTCTTCTGCCTATTCTGATTCACCCTCCAGACTTCACCTTCTCCTTCTCCTTCTTCTACTTCTTCTGATTCACCCTCCAGACTTCACCTTCTCCTTCTCCTTCTTCTGCTTCTTCTGCTTCACCCTCCTGACTTCACCTTCTCCTTCTCCTTCTTCTGCTTCTTCTGATTCACCCTCCAAACTTCACCTTCTCCTTCTACTTCTTCTGCTTCTTCTGATTCACCCTCCAGACTTCACCTTCTCCTTCTCCTTCTTCTGCTTCTTCTGCTTCACCCTCCTGACTTCACCTTCTCCTTCTCCTTCTTCTGCTTCTTCTGATTCACCCTCCAAACTTCACCTTCTCCTTCTACTTCTTCTGCTTCTTCTGATTCACCCTCCAGACTTCACCTTCTCCTTCTCCTTCTTCTGCTTCTTCTGATTCACCCTCCTGACTTCACCTTCTCCTTCTCCTTCTTCTGCTTCTTCTGATTCACCCTCCAGACTTCACCTTCTCCTTCTCCTTCTTCTGCCTATTCTGATTCACCCTCCAGACTTCACCTTCTCCTTCTCCTTCTTCTACTTCTTCTGATTCACCCTCCAGACTTCACCTTCTCCTTCTCCTTCTTCTACTTCTTCTGATTCACCCTCCAGTCTTCACCTTCTCCTTCTCCTTCTTCTGCTTATTCTGCTTCACCCTCCAGACTTCACCTTCTCCTTCTCTTTCTTCTGCTTCTTCTGATTCATCCTCCAGACTTTACCTTCTCCTTCTCCTTATTCTGCTTCTTCTGATTCACCCTCCAGACTTCACCATCTCCTTCTCCTTCTTCTGCTTCTTCTGATTCACCCTCCTGACTTCACCTTCTCCTTCTCCTTCTTCTGCTTCTTCTGATTCACTCTCCAGACTTCACCTTCTCCTTCTCCTTCTTCTACTTCTTCTGATTCACCCTCCAAACTTTACCTTCTTCTTCTACTTCTTCTGCTTCTTCTGATTCACCCTCCAGACTTCACCTTCTCCTTCTCCTTCTTCTGCTTCTTCTGATTCACGCTCCTGACTTCACCTTCTCCTTCTCCTTCTTCTGCTTCTTCTGATTCACCCTCCAGACTTCACCTTCTCCTTCTCCTTCTTCTGCTTCTTCTGATTCACCCTGCAGACTTCACCTTCTCCTTCTCCTTCTTCTGCTTCTTCTGATTCACCCTCCAGACCTCACCTTCTCCTTCTCCTTCTTCTACTTCTTCTGATTCACCCTCCAGACTTCATCTTCTCCTTCTCCTTCTTCTGCTTCTTCTGATTCACACTCCAGACTTCACCTTCTCCTTCTCCTTCTTCTGCATCTTCTGATTCACCCTCCTGACTTCACCTTCTCCTTCTCCTTCTTCTACTTCTTCTGCTTCACCCTCCTGACTTCACCTTCTCCTTCTCCTTATTCTGCTTCTTCTGATTCACCCTCCAGACTTCATCTTCTCCTTCTCCTTCTTCTACTTCTTCTGATTCACCCTCCAGACTTCACCTTCTCCTTCTCCTTCTTCTGCTTCTTCTGCTTCTCCCCCCAGACTTCACCTTCTCCTTCTTCTGCTTCTTCTGATTCACCCTCCAAGCTTCGCCTTCTCCTTCTCCTTCTTCTGCTTCTTCTGATTCACCCTCCAGACCTCACCTTCTCCTTCTCCTTCTTCTGCTTCTTCTGATTCACCCTCCAGACTTCACCTTCTCCTTCTCCTTTTTCTACTTCTTCTGATTCACCCTCCAGACTTCACCTTCTCCTTCTCCTTCTTCTGCTTCTTCTGATTCATCCTCCAGACTTCACCTTCTCCTTCTCCTTCTTCTGCTTCTTCTGCTTCTCCCTCCAGACTTCACCTTCTCCTTCTCCTTCTTCTGCTTCTTCTGACTCACCCTCCTGACTTCACCTTCTCCTTCTACTTCTTCTGCTTCTTCTGCTTCACCCTCCTGACTTCACCTCCTCCTTCGCCTTCTTCTGCTTCTTCTGATTCACCCTCCAGACTTCACCTTCTCCTTCTCCTTCTTCTTCTTCTTCTGATTCACCCTCCAGACTTCACCCTCTCCTTCTCCTTCTTCTACTTCTTCTGATTCACCCTCCAGACTTCACCTTCTCCTTCTCCTTCTTCTACTTCTTTTGATTCACCCTCCAGACTTCATCTTCTCCTTCTCCTTCTTCTACTTCTTCTGCTTCGTCCTCCAGACTTCACCTTCTCCTTCTCCTTCTTCTGCTTCTTCTGCTTCTCCCTCCAGACTTCACCTTCTCCTTCTCCTTCTTCTGCTTCCTCTGATTCACCCTCCTGACTTCACCTTCTCCTTCTCCTTCTTCTGCTTCTTCTGATTCACCCTCCAGACTTCACCTTCTCCTTCTCCTTCTTCTGCTTCTTCTGATTCACCCTGCAGACTTCACCTTCTCCTTCTCCTTCTTCTGCTTCTTCTGATTCACCATCCAGACCTCACCTTCTCCTTCTCCTTCTTCTACTTCTTCTGATTCACCCTCCAGACTTCATCTTCTCCTTCTCCTTCTTCAGCTTCTTCTGATTCACCCTCCAGACTTCACCTTCTCCTTCTCCTTCTTCTGCCTATTCTGATTCACCCTCCAGACTTCACCTTCTCCTTCTCCTTCTTCTACTTCTTCTGATTCACCCTCCAGACTTCACCTTCTCCTTCTCCTTCTTCTACTTCTTCTGATTCACCCTCCAGTCTTCACCTTCTCCTTCTCCTTCTTCTGCTTCTTCTGCTTCACCCTCCAGACTTCACCTTCTACTTCTCTTTCTTCTGCTTCTTCTGATTCACCCTCCAGACTTCACCTTCTCCTTCTCCTAATTCTGCTTCTTCTGATTCACCCTCCAGACTTCACCTTCTCCTTCTCCTTCTTCTGCTTCTTCTGATTCACCCTCCTGACTTCACCTTCTCCTTCTCCTTCTTCTACTTCTTCTGATTCACCCTCCAGACTTTACCTTCTCCTTCTCCTTCTTCTACTTCTTCTGCTTCTCCCTCCAGACTTCAACTTCTCCTTCTCCTTCTTCTGCTTCTTCTGATTCACCCTCCAGACTTCACCTTCTCCTTCTCCATCTTCTACTTCTTCTGATTCACCCTCCAGACTTCACCTTCTCCTTCTCCTTCTTCTACTTCTTCTGCTTCACCCTCCTGACTTCACCTTCTCCTTCTCCTTCTTCTATTTCTTCTGCTTCACCCCCCTGACTTCACCTTCTCCTTCTCCTTCTTCTGCTTCTTCTGATTCACCCTCCTAACTTCACCGTCTCCTTCTCCTTCTTCTGCTTCCTCTGAGTCACCCTCCTGACTTCACCTTCTCCTTCTCCTTCTTCTGCTTCTTCTGATTCATCCTCCAGACTTCACCTTCTCCTTCTCCTTCTTCTGCTTCTTCTGATTCACCCTGCAGACTTCACCTTCTCCTTCTCCTTCTTCTGCTTCTTCTGATTCACCCTCCAGACCTCACCTTCTCCTTCTCCTTCTTCTACTTCTTCTGATTCACCCTCCAGACTTCATCTTCTCCTTCTCCTTCTTCTGGTTCTTCTGATTCACCCTCCAGACTTCACCTTCTCCTTCTCCTTCTTCTGCCTATTCTGATTCACCCTCCAGACTTCACCTTCTCCTTCTCCTTCTTCTACTTCTTCTGATTCACCCTCCAGACTTCACCTTCTCCTTCTCCTTCTTCTACTTCTTCTGATTCACCCTCCAGTCTTCACCTTCTCCTTCTCCTTCTTCTGCTTCTTCTGCTTCACCCTCCAGGCTTCACCTTCTCCTTCTCTTTCTTCTGCTTCTTCTGATTCACCCTCCAGACTTCACCTTCTCCTTCTCCTTATTCTGCTTCTTCTGATTCAACCTCCAGACTTCACCTTCTCCTTCTCCTTCTTCTGCTTCTTCTGCTTCACCCTCCTGACTTCACCTTCTCCTTCTCCTTCTTCTGCTTCTTCTGATTCACCCTCCAAACTTCACCTTCTCCTTCTACTTCTTCTGCTTCTTCTGATTCACCCTCCAGACTTCACCTTCTCCTTCTCCTTCTTCTGCTTCTTCTGATTCACCCTCCTGACTTCACCTTATCCTTCTCCTTCTTCTGCTTCTTCTGATTCACCCTCCAGACTTCACCTTCTCCTTCTCCTTCTTCTGCCTATTCTGATTCACCCTCCAGACTTCACCTTCTCCTTCTCCTTCTTCTACTTCTTCTGATTCACCCTCCAGACTTCACCTTCTCCTTCTCCTTCTTCTACTTCTTCTGATTCACCCTCCAGTCTTCACCTTCTCCTTCTCCTTCTTCTGCTTCTTCTGCTTCACCCTCCAGACTTCCCCTTCTCCTTCTCTTTCTTCTGCTTCTTCTGATTCATCCTCCAGACTTCACCTTCTCCTTCTCCTTCTTCTGCTTCTTCTGATTCACTCTCCAGACTTCACCTTCTCCTTCTCCTTCTTCTACTTCTTCTGATTCACCCTCCAAACTTCACCTTCTCCTTCTACTTCTTCTGCTTCTTCTGATTCACCCTCCAGACTTCACCATCTCCTTCTCCTTCTTCTGCTTCTTCTGATTCACCCTCCTGACTTCACCTTCTCCTTCTCCTTCTTCTGCTTCTTCTGATTCACTCTCCAGACTTCACCTTCTCCTTCTCCTTCTTCTACTTCTTCTGATTCACCCTCCAAACTTCACCTTCTCCTTCTACTTCTTCTGCTTCTTCTGATTCACCCTCCAGACTTCACCTTCTCCTTCTCCTTCTTCTGCTTCTTCTGATTCACCCTCCTGACTTCACCTTCTCCTTCTCCTTCTTCTGCTTCTTCTGATTCACCCTCCAGACTTCACCTTCTCCTTCTCCTTCTTCTGCTTCTTCTGATTCACCCTGCAGACTTCACCTTCTCCTTCTCCTTCTTCTGCTTCTTCTGATTCACCCTCCAGACCTCAGCTTCTCCTTCTCCTTCTTCTACTTCTTCTGATTCACCCTCCAGACTTCATCTTCTCCTTCTCCTTCGTCTGCTTCTTCTGATTCACACTCCAGACTTCACCTTCTCCTTCTCCTTCTTCTGCATCTTCTGATTCACCCTCCTGACTTCACCTTCTCCTTCTCCTTCTTCTACTTCTTCTGCTTTACCCTCCTGACTTCACCTTCTCCTTCTCCTTATTCTGCTTCTTCTGATTCACCCTCCAGACTTCATCTTCTCCTTCTCCTTCTTCTACTTCTTCTGATTCACCCTCCAGACTTCACCTTCTCCTTCTCCTTCTTCTTCTTCTTCTGCTTCTCCACCCAGACTTCACCTTCTCCTTCTTCTGCTTCTTCTGATTCACCCTCCAGGCTTCGCCTTCTCCTTCTCCTTCTTCTGCTTCTTCTGATTCACCCTCCAGACCTCACCTTCTCCTTCTCCTTCTTCTGCTTCTTCTGATTCACCCTCCAGACTTCACCCTCTCCTTCTCCTTCTTCTACTTCTTCTGATTCACCCTCCAGACTTCACCTTCTCCTTCTCCTTCTTCTACTTCTTCTGATTCACTCTGCAGACTTCACCTTCTCCTTCTCCTTCTTCTACTTCTTCTGCTTCACCCTCCAGACTTCACCTTCTCCTTCTCCTTCTTCTGCTTCTTCTGCTTCTCCCTCCAGACTTCACCTTCTCCTTCTCCTTCTTCTGCTTCTTCTGATTCACCCTCCTGACTTCACCTTCTCCTTCTCCTTCTTCTACTTCTTCTGCTTCACCCTCCTGACTTCACCTTCTCCTTATCCTTCTTCTACTTCTTCTGATTCACCCTCCAGACTTCTCCTTCTCCTTCTCCTTCTTCTGCTTCTTCTGCTTCTCCCTCCAGACTTCACCTTCTCCTACTCCTTCTTCTGCTTCTTCTGATTCACCCTCCAGACTTCACCTTCTCCTTCTCCTTCTTCTGCTTCTTCTGATTCACCCTCCTGACTTCACCTTCTCCTTCTTCTTCTTCTGCTTCTTCTGATTCACCCTCCAGACTTCACCTTCTCCTTCTCCTTCTTCTACTTCTTCTGATTCACCCTCCAGACTTCACCTTCTCCTTCTCCTTCTTCTGCTTCTTCTGATTCACCCTCCAGACTTCACCTTCTCCTTCTCCTTCTTCTGCTTCTCCTGCTTCTCCCTCCAGACTTCACCTTCTCCTTCTCCTTCTTCTGCTTCTTCTGGTACACCCTCCTGACTTCACCTTCTCCTTCTCCTTCTTCTACTTCTTCTGCTTCACACTCCTGACTTCAGCTTCTCCTTCGCCTTCTTCTGCTTCTTCTGATTCACCCTCCAGACTTCACCTTCTCCTTCTCCTTCTTCTACTTCTTCTGATTCACCCTCCAGACTTCACCCTCTCCTTCTCCTTCTTCTAGTTCTTCTGATTCACCCTCCAAACTTCACCTTCTCCTTCTTCTACTTCTTCTGATTCACCCCCCAGACTTCATCTTCTCCTTCTCCTTCTTCTACTTCTTCTGCTTCACCCTCCAGACTTAACCTTCTTCTTCTCCTTCTTCTGCTTCTTCTGCTTCTCCCTCCAGACTTAACCTTCTCCTTCTCCTTCTTCTGCTTCTCCTGATTCACCCTCCAGACTTCACCTTCTCCTTCTCCTTCTTCTGTTTCTTCTGATTCACCCTCCAGACTTCATCTTCTCCTTCTCCTTCTCCTACCTCTTCTGCTTCACCCTCCAGACTTTACCTTCTCCTTCTCCTTCTTCTGCTTCTTCTGCTTCTCCCTCCAGACTTAACATTCTCCTTCTCCTTCTTCTGCTTCTTCTGCTTCACCCTCCAGACTTCACCTTCTCCTTCTCCTTCTTCTATTTCTTCTGATTCACCCTCCATACTTCACCTTCTCCTTCTCCTTCTTCTGCTTCTCCTGCTTCTCCCTCCAGAATTCACCTTCTCCTACTCCTTCTTCTGCTTCTTCTGATTCACCCTCCAGACTTCACCTTCTCCTTCTCCTTCTTCTGCTTCTTCTGATTCACCCTCCTGACTTCACCTTCTCCTTCTCCTTCTTCTACTTCTTCTGATTCACCCTCCAGACTTCACCTTCTCCTTCTCCTTCTTCTGCTTCTTCTGATTCACCCTCCAGACTTCACCTTCTCCTTCTCCTTCTTCTGCTTCTTCTGCTTCTCCCTCCAGACTTCACCTTCTTCTTCTCCTTCTTCTGCTTCTTCTGGTTCACCCCCCTGACTTCACCTTCTGCTTCTCCTTCTTCTACTTCATCTGCTTCACCCTCCTGACTTCACCTTCTCCTTCGCCTTCTTCTGCTTCTTCTGATTCACCCTCCAGACTTCACCTTCTCCTTCTCCTTCTTCTACTTCTTCTGATTCACCCTCCAGACTTCACCCTTTCCTTCTCCTTCTTCTACTTCTTCTGATTCCCCCCCCAGAATTCACCTTCTCCTTCTCCTTCTTCTACTACTTCTGATTCACCTTCCAGACTTCATCTTCTGCTTCTCCTTCTTCTACTTCTTCTGCTTCACCCTCCAGACTTAACCTTCTCCTTCTCCTTCTTCTGCTTCTTCTGCTTCTCCCTCCAGACTTAACCTTCTCCTTCTCCTTCTTCTGCTTCTTCTGATTCACCCTCCAGTCTTCACCTTCTCCTTCTCCTTCTTCTGCTTCTTCTGCTTCACCCTCCAGGCTTCACCTTCTCCTTCTCTTTCTTCTGCTTCTTCTGATTCACCCTCCAGACTTCACCTTCTCCTTCTCCTTATTCTGCTTCTTCTGATTCAACCTCCAGACTTCACCTTCTCCTTCTCCTTCTTCTGCTTCTTCTGCTTCACCCTCCTGACTTCACCTTCTCCTTCTCCTTCTTCTGCTTCTTCTGATTCACCCTCCAAACTTCACCTTCTCCTTCTACTTCTTCTGCTTCTTCTGATTCACCCTCCAGACTTCACCTTCTCCTTCTCCTTCTTCTGCTTCTTCTGATTCACCCTCCTGACTTCACCTTATCCTTCTCCTTCTTCTGCTTCTTCTGATTCACCCTCCAGACTTCACCTTCTCCTTCTCCTTCTTCTGCCTATTCTGATTCACCCTCCAGACTTCACCTTCTCCTTCTCCTTCTTCTACTTCTTCTGATTCACCCTCCAGACTTCACCTTCTCCTTCTCCTTCTTCTACTTCTTCTGATTCACCCTCCAGTCTTCACCTTCTCCTTCTCCTTCTTCTGCTTCTTCTGCTTCACCCTCCAGACTTCCCCTTCTCCTTCTCTTTCTTCTGCTTCTTCTGATTCATCCTCCAGACTTCACCTTCTCCTTCTCCTTCTTCTGCTTCTTCTGATTCACTCTCCAGACTTCACCTTCTCCTTCTCCTTCTTCTACTTCTTCTGATTCACCCTCCAAACTTCACCTTCTCCTTCTACTTCTTCTGCTTCTTCTGATTCACCCTCCAGACTTCACCATCTCCTTCTCCTTCTTCTGCTTCTTCTGATTCACCCTCCTGACTTCACCTTCTCCTTCTCCTTCTTCTGCTTCTTCTGATTCACTCTCCAGACTTCACCTTCTCCTTCTCCTTCTTCTACTTCTTCTGATTCACCCTCCAAACTTCACCTTCTCCTTCTACTTCTACTGCTTCTTCTGATTCACCCTCCAGACTTCACCTTCTCCTTCTCCTTCTTCTGCTTCTTCTGATTCACCCTCCTGACTTCACCTTCTCCTTCTCCTTCTTCTGCTTCTTCTGATTCACCCTCCAGACTTCACCTTCTCCTTCTCCTTCTTCTGCTTCTTCTGATTCACCCTGCAGACTTCACCTTCTCCTTCTCCTTCTTCTGCTTCTTCTGATTCACCCTCCAGACCTCAGCTTCTCCTTCTCCTTCTTCTACTTCTTCTGATTCACCCTCCAGACTTCATCTTCTCCTTCTCCTTCGTCTGCTTCTTCTGATTCACACTCCAGACTTCACCTTCTCCTTCTCCTTCTTCTGCATCTTCTGATTCACCCTCCTGACTTCACCTTCTCCTTCTCCTTCTTCTACTTCTTCTGCTTTACCCTCCTGACTTCACCTTCTCCTTCTCCTTATTCTGCTTCTTCTGATTCACCCTCCAGACTTCATCTTCTCCTTCTCCTTCTTCTACTTCTTCTGATTCACCCTCCAGACTTCACCTTCTCCTTCTCCTTCTTCTTCTTCTTCTGCTTCTCCACCCAGACTTCACCTTCTCCTTCTTCTGCTTCTTCTGATTCACCCTCCAGGCTTCGCCTTCTCCTTCTCCTTCTTCTGCTTCTTCTGATTCACCCTCCAGACCTCACCTTCTCCTTCTCCTTCTTCTGCTTCTTCTGATTCACCCTCCAGACTTCACCCTCTCCTTCTCCTTCTTCTACTTCTTCTGATTCACCCTCCAGACTTCACCTTCTCCTTCTCCTTCTTCTACTTCTTCTGATTCACTCTGCAGACTTCACCTTCTCCTTCTCCTTCTTCTACTTCTTCTGCTTCACCCTCCAGACTTCACCTTCTCCTTCTCCTTCTTCTGCTTCTTCTGCTTCTCCCTCCAGACTTCACCTTCTCCTTCTCCTTCTTCTGCTTCTTCTGATTCACCCTCCTGACTTCACCTTCTCCTTCTCCTTCTTCTACTTCTTCTGCTTCACCCTCCTGACTTCACCTTCTCCTTATCCTTCTTCTACTTCTTCTGATTCACCCTCCAGACTTCTCCTTCTCCTTCTCCTTCTTCTGCTTCTTCTGCTTCTCCCTCCAGACTTCACCTTCTCCTACTCCTTCTTCTGCTTCTTCTGATTCACCCTCCAGACTTCACCTTCTCCTTCTCCTTCTTCTGCTTCTTCTGATTCACCCTCCTGACTTCACCTTCTCCTTCTTCTTCTTCTGCTTCTTCTGATTCACCCTCCAGACTTCACCTTCTCCTTCTCCTTCTTCTACTTCTTCTGATTCACCCTCCAGACTTCACCTTCTCCTTCTCCTTCTTCTGCTTCTTCTGATTCACCCTCCAGACTTCACCTTCTCCTTCTCCTTCTTCTGCTTCTCCTGCTTCTCCCTCCAGACTTCACCTTCTCCTTCTCCTTCTTCTGCTTCTTCTGGTACACCCTCCTGACTTCACCTTCTCCTTCTCCTTCTTCTACTTCTTCTGCTTCACACTCCTGACTTCAGCTTCTCCTTCGCCTTCTTCTGCTTCTTCTGATTCACCCTCCAGACTTCACCTTCTCCTTCTCCTTCTTCTACTTCTTCTGATTCACCCTCCAGACTTCACCCTCTCCTTCTCCTTCTTCTAGTTCTTCTGATTCACCCTCCAAACTTCACCTTCTCCTTCTTCTACTTCTTCTGATTCACCCCCCAGACTTCATCTTCTCCTTCTCCTTCTTCTACTTCTTCTGCTTCACCCTCCAGACTTAACCTTCTTCTTCTCCTTCTTCTGCTTCTTCTGCTTCTCCCTCCAGACTTAACCTTCTCCTTCTCCTTCTTCTGCTTCTCCTGATTCACCCTCCAGACTTCACCTTCTCCTTCTCCTTCTTCTGTTTCTTCTGATTCACCCTCCAGACTTCATCTTCTCCTTCTCCTTCTCCTACCTCTTCTGCTTCACCCTCCAGACTTTACCTTCTCCTTCTCCTTCTTCTGCTTCTTCTGCTTCTCCCTCCAGACTTAACATTCTCCTTCTCCTTCTTCTGCTTCTTCTGCTTCACCCTCCAGACTTCACCTTCTCCTTCTCCTTCTTCTATTTCTTCTGATTCACCCTCCATACTTCACCTTCTCCTTCTCCTTCTTCTGCTTCTCCTGCTTCTCCCTCCAGAATTCACCTTCTCCTACTCCTTCTTCTGCTTCTTCTGATTCACCCTCCAGACTTCACCTTCTCCTTCTCCTTCTTCTGCTTCTTCTGATTCACCCTCCTGACTTCACCTTCTCCTTCTCCTTCTTCTACTTCTTCTGATTCACCCTCCAGACTTCACCTTCTCCTTCTCCTTCTTCTGCTTCTTCTGATTCACCCTCCAGACTTCACCTTCTCCTTCTCCTTCTTCTGCTTCTTCTGCTTCTCCCTCCAGACTTCACCTTCTTCTTCTCCTTCTTCTGCTTCTTCTGGTTCACCCCCCTGACTTCACCTTCTGCTTCTCCTTCTTCTACTTCATCTGCTTCACCCTCCTGACTTCACCTTCTCCTTCGCCTTCTTCTGCTTCTTCTGATTCACCCTCCAGACTTCACCTTCTCCTTCTCCTTCTTCTACTTCTTCTGATTCACCCTCCAGACTTCACCCTTTCCTTCTCCTTCTTCTACTTCTTCTGATTCCCCCCCCAGAATTCACCTTCTCCTTCTCCTTCTTCTACTACTTCTGATTCACCTTCCAGACTTCATCTTCTGCTTCTCCTTCTTCTACTTCTTCTGCTTCACCCTCCAGACTTAACCTTCTCCTTCTCCTTCTTCTGCTTCTTCTGCTTCTCCCTCCAGACTTAACCTTCTCCTTCTCCTTCTTCTGCTTCTTCTGATTCACCCTCCAGACTTCACCTTCTCCTTCTCCTTCTTCTACTTCTTCTGATTCACCCTCCAGACATCACCTTCTCCTTCTCCTTCTTCTACTTCTTCTGATTCACCCTTCAGACTTCACCCTCTCCTTCTCCTTCTTCTACTTCTTCTGATTCACCCTTCAGACTTTACCCTCTCCTTCTCCTTCTTCTACTTCTTCTGATTCACCCTCCAGACTTCACCTTCTCGTTCTCCTTCTTCAACTTCTTCTGATTCACCCTCCAGACTTCACCTTCTCCTTCTCCTTCTTCTGCTTCTTCTGATTCACCCTCCAGACTTCACCTTCTCCTTCTCCTTCTTCTGCTTCTTCTGCTTCTCCCTCCAGACTTCACCTTCTCCTTCTCCTTCTTCTGCTTCTTCTGTTTCACCCTCCTGACTTCACCTTCTCCTTCTCCTTCTTCTACTTCTTCTGCTTCACCCTCCTGACTTCACCTTCTCCTTCGCCTTCTTCTGCTTCTTCTGATTCACCCTCCAGACTTCACCTTCTCCTTCTTCTACTTCTTCTGATTCACCCTCCAGACTTCACCCTCTCCTTCTCCTTCTTCTACTTCTTCTGATTCACCCTCCAGACTTCACCTTCTCCTTCTCCTTCTTCTACTTCTTCTGATTCACCCTCCAGGCTTCATCTTCTCCTTCTCCTTCTTCTATTTCTTCTGCTTCACCCTCCAGACTTAACCTTCTCCTTCTGCTTCTTCTGCTTCTTCTGCTTCTCCCTCCAGACTTAACCTTCTCCTTCTCCTTCTTCTGCTTCTTCTGATTCACCCTCCAGACTTCACCTTCTCCTTCTCCTTCTTCTACCTCTTCTGATTCACCCTCCAGACATCACCTTCTCCTTCTCCTTCTTCTACTTCTTCTGATTCAGCCTCCAGACCTCACCCTCTCCTTCTGCTTCTTCTACTTCTTCTGATTCACCCTCCAGACTTCACCTTCTCCTTCTGCTTCTTCTACTTCATCTGCTTCACCCTCCAGACTTCACCTTCTCCTTCTCCTTCTTCGACTTCTTCTGCTTCACCCTCCAGACTTCAACTTCTCCTTCTCCTTCTTCTGCTTCTTCTGATTCACCCTCCAGACTTCACCTTCTCCTTCTCCTTCTTCTTCTTCTTCTGATTCACCCTCCAGACTTCACCATCTCCTTCTCCTTCTTCTGCTTCTTCTGATTCATCCTCCAGACTTCTCCTTCTCCTTCTCCTTCTTCTGCTTCTCCCTCCAGACTTCACCTTCTCCTTCTCCTTCTTCTGCTTCTTCTGATTCACCCTCCTGACTTCACCTTCTCCTTCTACTTCTTCTACTTCTTCTGCTTCACCCTCCTGACTTCACCTTCTCCTTCGCCTTCTTCTGCTTCTTCTGATTCACCCTCCAGACTTCACCTTCTCCTTCTCCTTCTTCTAGTTCTTCTGATTCACCCTCCAGACTTCACCCACTCCTTCTCCTTCTTCTACTTCTTTTGATTCACCCTCCAGACTTCACCTTCTCCTTCTCCTTCTTCTACTTCTTCTGATTCACCCTCCAGACTTCACCTTCTCCTTCTCCTTCTTCTACTTCTTCTGCTTCACCCTCCAGACTTCACCTTCTCCTTCTCCTTCTTCTGCTTCTTCTGATTCCCCCTCCTGACTTCACCTTCTCCTTCTCCTTCATCTACTTCTTCTGCGTCACCCTCCTGACTTCACCTTCTCCTTCTCCTTCTTCTGCTTCTTCTGATTCACCCTCCAGACTTCACCTGCTCCTTCTCCTTCTTCTACTTCTTCTGATTCAACCTCCAGACTTCACCTTCTTCTTCTCCTTCTTCTGCTTCTTCTGCTTCTCCCTCCAGACTTCACCTTCTCCTCCTTCTTCTGCTTCTTCTGATTCACCCTCCAGACTTCACCTTCTCCTTCTCCTTCTTCTACTTCTTCTGATTCACCCTCCTGACTTCACCTTCTCCTTCTCCTTCTTCTGCTTCCTCTGATTCACCCTCCAGACTTCACCTTCTCCTTCTCCTTCTTCTACTTCTTCTGATTCACCCTCCAGACTTCACCTTCTCCTTCTCCGTCTTCTGCTTCTTCTGCTTCTCCCTCCAGACTTCACCTTCTCCTTCTCCTTCTTCTGCTTCTTCTGGTTCACCCTCCTGACTTCACCTTCTCCTTCTCCTTCTTCTACTTCTTCTGCTTCACCCTCCTGACTTCACCTTCTCCTTCGCCTTCTTCTGCTTCTTCTGATTCACCCTCCAGACATCACCTTCTCCTTCTCCTTCTTCTACTTCTTCTGATTCACCCTCCAGACTTCACCCTCTCCTTCTCCTTCTTCTACTTCTTCTGATTCACCCTCCAGACTTCACCTTTTCCTTCTCCTTCTTCTACTTCTTCTGATACACCCTCCAGACTTCATCTTCTCCTTCTCCTTCTTCTACTTCTTCTGCTTCACCCTCCAGACTTCACCTTCTCCTTCTCCTTCTTCTGCTTCTTCTGCTTCTCCCTCCAGACTTAACCTTCTCCTTCTCCTTCTTCTGCTTCTTCTGATTCAGCCTCCAGACTTCACCTTCTCCTTCTCCTTCTTCTACTTCTTCTGATTCACCCTCCAGACATCACCTTCTCCTTCTCCTTCTTCTACTTCTTCTGATTCACCCTCCAGACTTCACCCTCTCCTTCTCCTTCTTCTACTTCTTCTGTTTCACCCTCCAGACTTCACCTTCTCCTTCTGCTTCTTCTACTTCTTCTGCTTCACCTTCCAGACTTCACCTTCTCCTTCTCCTTCTTCGACTTCTTCTGCTTCACCCTCCAGACTTCACCTTCTCCTTCTCCTTCTTCTGCTTCTTCTGCTTCTCCCTCCAGACTTCACCTTCTCCTTCTCCTTCTTCTGCTCCTTCTGCTTCACCCTCCAGACTTCACCTTTTCCTTCTCCTTCTTCTACTTCTTCTGATTCACCCTCCTGACTTCACCTTCTCCTTCTCCTTCTTCTACTTCTTCTGCTTCACCCTCCTGACTTCACCTTCTCCTTCTCCTTCTTCTGCTTCTTCTGCTTCACCCTCCAGACTTCACCTTCTCCTTCTCCTTCTTCTACTTCTTCTGATTCACCCTCCAGACTTCACCTTCCCCTTCTCCTTCTTCTGCTTCTTCTGATTCACCCTCCAGACTTCACCTTCTCCTTCTCCTTCTTCTGCTTCTTCTGATTCACCCTCCAGACTTCACCTTCTCCTTCTCCTTCTTCTGCTTCTTCTGCTTTTCCTTCCTGACTTCACCTTCTCCTTCTTCTTCTTCTGCTTCTTCTGCTTCACCCTCCAGACTTCACCTTCTCCTTCTCCTTCATCTGCTTCTTCTGATTCACCCTCCTGACTTCACCTTCTCCTTCTACTTCTTCTGCTTCTTCTGCTTCACCCTCCTGACTTCATCTTCTCCTTCTCCTTCTTCTTCTTCTTCTGCTTCACCCTCCAGACTTCACCTTCTCCTTCTCCTTCTTCTCCTTCTTCTGATTCACCCTCCAGACTTCACCTTCTCCTTCTCCTTCTTCTACTTCTTCTGATTCACCCTCCTGACTTCACCTTCTCCTTCTCCTTCTTCTGATTCACCTTCCAGACTTCACGTTCTCCTTCTCCTTCTTCTAGTTCTTCTGCTTCACCCTCCAGACTTCACCCACTCCTTCTCCTTCTTCTACTTCTTTTGATTCACCCTCCAGACTTCACCTTCTCCTTCTCCTTCTTCTACTTCTTCTGATTCACCCTCCAGACTTCACCTTCTCCTTCTCCTTCTTCTACTTCTTCTGCTTCACCCTCCAGACTTCACCTTCTCCTTCTCCTTCTTCTGCTTCTTCTGATTCCCCCTCCTGACTTCACCTTCTCCTTCTCCTTCATCTACTTCTTCTGCGTCACCCTCCTGACTTCACCTTCTCCTTCTCCTTCTTCTGCTTCTTCTGATTCACCCTCCAGACTTCACCTGCTCCTTCTCCTTCTTCTACTTCTTCTGATTCAACCTCCAGACTTCACCTTCTTCTTCTCCTTCTTCTGCTTCTTCTGCTTCTCCCTCCAGACTTCACCTTCTCCTCCTTCTTCTGCTTCTTCTGATTCACCCTCCAGACTTCACCTTCTCCTTCTCCTTCTTCTACTTCTTCTGATTCACCCTCCTGACTTCACCTTCTCCTTCTCCTTCTTCTGCTTCCTCTGATTCACCCTCCAGACTTCACCTTCTCCTTCTCCTTCTTCTACTTCTTCTGATTCACCCTCCAGACTTCACCTTCTCCTTCTCCGTCTTCTGCTTCTTCTGCTTCTCCCTCCAGACTTCACCTTCTCCTTCTCCTTCTTCTGCTTCTTCTGGTTCACCCTCCTGACTTCACCTTCTCCTTCTCCTTCTTCTACTTCTTCTGCTTCACCCTCCTGACTTCACCTTCTCCTTCGCCTTCTTCTGCTTCTTCTGATTCACCCTCCAGACATCACCTTCTCCTTCTCCTTCTTCTACTTCTTCTGATTCACCCTCCAGACTTCACCCTCTCCTTCTCCTTCTTCTACTTCTTCTGATTCACCCTCCAGACTTCACCTTTTCCTTCTCCTTCTTCTACTTCTTCTGATACACCCTCCAGACTTCATCTTCTCCTTCTCCTTCTTCTACTTCTTCTGCTTCACCCTCCAGACTTCACCTTCTCCTTCTCCTTCTTCTGCTTCTTCTGCTTCTCCCTCCAGACTTAACCTTCTCGTTCTCCTTCTTCTGCTTCTTCTGATTCAGCCTCCAGACTTCACCTTCTCCTTCTCCTTCTTCTACTTCTTCTGATTCACCCTCCAGACATCACCTTCTCCTTCTCCTTCTTCTACTTCTTCTGATTCACCCTCCAGACTTCACCCTCTCCTTCTCCTTCTTCTACTTCTTCTGTTTCACCCTCCAGACTTCACCTTCTCCTTCTGCTTCTTCTACTTCTTCTGCTTCACCTTCCAGACTTCACCTTCTCCTTCTCCTTCTTCGACTTCTTCTGCTTCACCCTCCAGACTTCACCTTCTCCTTCTCCTTCTTCTGCTTCTTCTGCTTCTCCCTCCAGACTTCACCTTCTCCTTCTCCTTCTTCTGCTCCTTCTGCTTCACCCTCCAGACTTCACCTTCTCCTTCTCCTTCTTCTACTTCTTCTGATTCACCCTCCTGACTTCACCTTCTCCTTCTCCTTCTTCTACTTCTCCTGCTTCACCCTCCTGACTTCACCTTCTCCTTCTCCTTCTTCTGCTTCTTCTGCTTCACCCTCCAGACTTCACCTTCTCCTTCTCCTTCTTCTACTTCTTCTGATTCACCCTCCAGACTTCACCTTCCCCTTCTCCTTCTTCTGCTTCTTCTGATTCACCCTCCAGACTTCACCTTCTCCTTCTCCTTCTTCTGCTTCTTCTGATTCACCCTCCAGACTTCACCTTCTCCTTCTCCTTCTTCTGCTTCTTCTGCTTTTCCTTCCTGACTTCACCTTCTCCTTCTTCTTCTTCTGCTTCTTCTGCTTCACCCTCCAGACTTCACCTTCTCCTTCTCCTTCATCTGCTTCTTCTGATTCACCCTCCTGACTTCACCTTCTCCTTCTACTTCTTCTGCTTCTTCTGCTTCACCCTCCTGACTTCACCTTCTCCTTCTCCTTCTTCTTCTTCTTCTGCTTCACCCTCCAGACTTCACCTTCTCCTTCTCCTTCTTCTGCTTCTTCTGGTTCACCCTCCAGACTTCACCTTCTCCTTCTCCTTCTTCTGCTTCTTCTGCTTCTCCCTTCTGACTTCACCTTCTCCTTCTCCTTCTTCTGCTTCTTCTGCTTCTCCCTCCAGACTTCACCTTCTCCTTCTCCTTCTTCTCCTTCTTCTGATTCACCCTCCAGACTTCACCTTCTCCTTCTCCTTCTTCTACTTCTTCTGATTCACCCTCCTGACTTCACCTTCTCCTTCTCCTTCTTCTGATTCACCTTCCAGACTTCACGTTCTCCTTCTCCTTCTTCTACTTCTTCTGCTTCACCCTCCAGACTTAACGTTCTCCTTCTGCTTCTTCTACTTCTTCTGATTCACCCTCCAGACTTCACCTTCTCCTTCTCCTTCTTCTACTTCTTCTGCTTCACCCTCCAGACTTCACCTTCTCCTTCTCCTTCTTCTCATCCTTCTGCTTCACCCTCCAGACTTCACCTTCTCCTTCTCCTTCTTCTGCTTCTTCTGCTTCTCCCTCCAGACTTCACCTTCTCCTTCTCCTTCTTCTCCTTCTTCTGATTCACCCTCCAGACTTCACCTTCTCCTTCTCCTTCTTCTACTTCTTCTGATTCACCCTCCTGACTTCACCTTCTCCTTCTCCTTCTTCTGATTCACCTTCCAGACTTCACGTTCTCCTTCTCCTTCTTCTACTTCTTCTGCTTCACCCTCCAGACTTAACCTTCTCCTTCTGCTTCTTCTGCTTCTTCTGTTTACCCTCCTGACTTCACTTTCTCCTTCTCCTTCTTCTACTTCTTCTGCTTCACCCTCCTGACTTCACCTTCTCCTTCTCCTTCTTCTGCTTCTTCTGATTCACCCTCCAGACTTCACCTTCTCCTTCTCCTTCTTCTACTTCTTCTGATTCACCCTCCAGACTTCACCTTCTCCTTCTCCTTCTTCTACTTCTTCTGATTCACCCTCCAGACTTCACCTTCTCCTTCTCCTTCTTCTGCTTCTTTTGATTCACCCTCCAGACTTAACCTTCTCCTTCTGCTTCTTCTACTTCTTCTGATTCACCCTCCAGACTTCACCTTCTCCTTCTCCTTCTTCTACTTCTTCTGCTTCACCCTCCAGACTTCACCTTCTCCTTCTCCTTCTTCTCATCCTTCTGCTTCACCCTCCAGACTTCACCTTCTCCTTCTCCTTCTTCTGCTTCTTCTGCTTCTCCCTCCAGACTTCACCTTCTCCTTCTGCTTCTTCTGCTTCTTCTGTTTACCCTCCTGACTTCACTTTCTCCTTCTCCTTCTTCTACTTCTTCTGCTTCACCCTCCTGACTTCACCTTCTCCTTCTCCTTCTTCTGCTTCTTCTGATTCACCCTCCAGACTTCACCTTCTCCTTCTCCTTCTTCTACTTCTTCTGATTCACCCTCCAGACTTCACCTTCTCCTTCTCCTTCTTCTACTTCTTCTGATTCACCCTCCAGACTTCACCTTCTCCTTCTCCTTCTTCTGCTTCTTTTGATTCACCCTCCAGACTTCACCTTCTCCTTCTCCTTCTTCTACTTCTTCTGCTTCACCCTCCAGACTTCACCTTCTCCTTCTCCTTCTTCTACTTCTTCTGCTTCACCCTCCAGACTTCACCTTCTCCTTTTCCTTCTTCTGCTTCTTCTGCTTCTCCCTCCAGACTTCACCTTCTCCTTCTGCTTCTTCTACTTCTTCTGCTTCACCCTCCAGACTTCACCTTCTCCTTCTCCTTCTTCTGCTTCTTCTGATTCACCCTCCAGACTTCACCTTCTCCTTCTCCTTCTTCTACTTCTTCTGATTCACCCTCCAGACTTCACCTTCTCCTTCTCCTTCTTCTGCTTCTTCTGCTTCTCCCTCCAGACTTCACCTTCTCCTTCTCCTTCTTCTGCTTCTTCTGCTACACCCTCCTGACTTCACCTTCTCCTTCTCCTTCTTCTACTTCTTCTGATTCACCCTCCTGACTTCACCTTCTCCTTCTCCTTCTTCTGCTTCTGCTGCTTCACCCTCCAGACTTCACCTTCTCCTTCTCCTTCTTCTACCTCTTAAGGTTCACCCTCCTGACTTCACCTTCTCCTTCTCCTTCTTCTACTCCTTCTGCTTCTCCCTCCAGACTTCACCTTCTCCTTCTCCTTCGTCTACTTCTTCTGATTCACCCTCCTGACTTCACCTTCTTCTTCTCCTTCTTCTACCTCTTCTGCTTCACCCTCCAGAATTCACCTTCTCCTTCTCCTTCTTATACTTCTTCTGATTCACCCTCCAGACTTCACCTTCTCCTTCTCCTTCTTCTACTTCTTCTGCTTCACACTCCAGACTTCATCTTCTCCTCCTTCTTCTACTTCTTCTGCTTCACCCTTCAGACTTCACCTTCTCCTTCTCCTTCCTATGCTTCTTCTGCTTCTCCCTCCAGACTTCACCTTCTCCTTCTCCTTCTTCTGCTTCATCTGATTCACCCTACTGACTTCACCTTCTCCTTCTCCTTCTTCTACTTCTTCTGCTTCACCGTCCTGACTTCACCTTCTCCTTCTCCTTCTTCTGCTTCTTCTGATTCACCCTCCAGACTTCACCTTCTCCTTTTCCTTCTTCTACTTCTTCTGATTCACCCTCCAGACATCACCTTCTCGTTCTCCTTCTTCTACTTCTTCTGATTCACCCTCCAGACATCACCCTCTCCTTCTCCTTCTTCTAATTCTTCTGATTCACCCTCCAGACTTCACCTTCTCCTTCTCCTTCTTCTACTTCTTCTGCTTCACCCTCCAGACTTCACCTTCTCCTTCTCCTTCTTCGACTTCTTCTGCTTCACCCTCCAGACTTCACCATCTCCTCCTCCTTCTTCTGCTTCTTCTGCTTCTCCCTCCAGACTTCACCTTCTCCTTCTCCTTCTTCTGCTTCTTCTGATTCACCCTCCTGACTTCACCTTCTCCTTCTCCTTCTTTTACTTCTTCTGCTTCAACCTCCTGACTTCACCTTCTCCTTCTCCTTATTCTGCTTCTTCTGATTCACCCTCCAGACTTCACCTTCTCCTTCTCCTTCTTCTACTTCTTCTGATTCACCCTCCAAACTTCACCTTCTCCTTCTCCTTCTTCTGCTTCTTCTGCTTCTCCCTCCAGACTTCACCTTCTCCTTCTTCTGCTTCTTCTGCTTCAGCCTCCAGACCTCAACTTCTCCTTCTCCTTCTTCTGCTTCTTCTGATTCACCCTCCAGACTTCACCTTCTCCTTCTCCTTCTTCTACTTCTTCTGCTTCACCCCCCTGACTTCACCTTCTCCTTCTCCTTCTTCTGCTTCTTCTGATTCACCCTCCAGACTTCACCTTCTCCTTCTCCTTCTCCTACTTCTTCTGATTCACCCTCCAGGCTTCACCTTCTCCTTCTCCTTCTTCTGCTTCACCCTCCAGACTTCACCTTGTCCTTCTCCTATTTCTGCTTCTACTGATTCACCCTCCTGACTTCACCTTCTCCTTCTTCTGCTTCTTCTGATTCACCCTCCTGACTTCACCTTCTCCTTCTCCTTCTTCTGCTTCTTCCGATTCACCCTCCAGACTTCATCTTCTCCTTCTCCTTCTTCTACTTCTTCTGCTTCTCCCTCCAGACTTCACCTTCTCCTTCTCCTTCTTCTGCTTCTTCTGATTCACCCTCCTGACTTCACCTTCTCCTTCTCCTCCTTCTGCTTCTTCTGATTCACCCTCCTGACTTCACCTTCTCCTTCTCCTTCTTCTGCTTCTTCTGATTCACCCTCCAGACTTCACCTTCTCCTTCTCCTTCTTCTGCTTCTTCTGCTTCACCCTTCAGACTTCACCTTCTCCTTCTCCTTCTTCTGCTCCTTCTGCTTCACCCTCCAGACTTCACCTTCTCCTTCTCCTTCCTCTACTTCTTATGATTCACCCTACTGACTTCACCTTCTCCTTCTCCTTCTTCTGCTTCTTCTGCTTCACCCTCCAGAATTCACCTTCTCCTTCTCCTTCTTCTACTTCTTCTGATTCACACTCCAGACTTCACCTTCTCCTTCTCCTTCTTCTGCTTCTTCTGATTCACCCTCCAGACTTCACCTTCTCCTTCTCCTTCTTCTGCTTCTTCTGATTCACCCTCCAGACTTCACCTTCTTCTTCTCCTTCTTCTGCTTCTTCTGCTTTTCCTTCCTGACTTCACCTTCTCCTTCTTCTTCTTCTCCTTCTTCTGCTTCACCCTCCAGACTTCACCTTCTCCTTCTCCTTCTTCTGCTTCTTCTGATTCACCCTCCTGACTTCACCTTCTCCTTCTACTTCTTCTGCTTCTTCTGCTTCACCCTCCTGACTTCACCTTCTCCTTCCCCTTCTTCTTCTTCTTCTGTTTCACCCTCCAGACTTCACCTTCTCCTTCTCCTTCTTCTGCTTCTTCTGGTTCACCCTCCAGACTTCACCTTCTCCTTCTCCTTCTTCTGCTTCTTCTGCTTCTCCCTTCTGACTTCACCTTCTCCTTCTCCTTCTTCTGCTTCTTCTGCTTCTCCCTCCAGACTTCACCTTCTCCTTCTTCTCCTTCTTCTGATTCACCCTCCTGACTTCAACTTCTCCTTCTCCTTCTTCTGATTCACCCTCCAGACTTCACGTTCTCCTTCTCCTTCTTCTACTTCATCTGCTTCACCCTCCAGACTTAACCTTCTCCTTCTGCTTCTTCTACTTCTTCTGATTCACCCTCCAGACTTCACCTTCTCCTTCTCCTTCTTCTACTTCTTCTGCTTCACCCTCCAGACTTCACCTTCTCCTTCTCCTTCTTCTCCTTCTTCTGCTTCACCCTCCAGACTTCACCTTCTTCTTCTCCTTCTTCTGCTTCTTCTGCTTCTCCCTCCAGACTTCACCTTCTCCTTCTGCTTCTTCTGCTTCTTCTGATTCACCCTCCTGACTTCACCTTCTCCTTCTCCTTCTTCTGCTTCTTCTGATTCACCCTCCAGACTTCACCTTCTCCTTCTCCTTCTTCTACTTCTTCTGATTCACCCTCCAGACTTCACCTTCTCCTTCTCCTTCTTCTACTTCTTTTGATTCACCCTCCAGACTTCATCTTCTCCTTCTCCTTCTTCTACTTCTTCTGCATCACCCTCCAGACTTCACTTTCTCCTTCTCCTTCTTCTACTTCTTCTGCTTCACCCTCCAGACTTCACCTTCTCCTTCTCCTTCTTCTGCTTCTTCTGCTTCTCCCTCCAGACTTCACCTTCTCCTTCTGCTTCTTCTACTTCTTCTGCTTCACCCTCCAGACTTCACCTTCTCCTTCTCCTTCTTCTGCTTCTTCTGATTCACCCTCCAGACTTCTCCTTCTCCTTCTCCTTCTTCTACTTCTTCTGATTCACCCTCCAGAATTCACCTTCTCCTTCTCCGTCTTCTGCTTCTTCTGCTTCTCCCTCCAGACTTCACCTTATCCTTCTCCTTCTTCTGCTTCTTCTGCTTCACCCTCCTGACTTCACCTTCTCCTTCTCCTTCTTCTACTTCTTCTGATTCACCCTCCTGACTTCACCTTCTCCTTCTCCTTCTTCTGCTTCTGCTGCTTCACCCTCCAGACTTCACCTTCTCCTTCTCCTTCTTCTACCTCTTAACATTCACCCTCCTGACTTCACCTTCTCCTTCTCCTTCTTCTACTTCTTCTGCTTCTCCCTCCAGACTTCACCTTCTCCTTCTCCTTCGTCTACTTCTTCTGATTCACCCTCCTGACTTCACCTTCTCCTTCTCCTTCTTCTACTTCTTCTGCTTCACCCTCCAGACTTCACCTTCTCCTTCTTCTTCTTATACTTCTTCTGATTCACCCTCCAGACTTCACCTTCTCCTTCTCCTTCTTCTACTTCTTCTGCTTCACACTCCAGACTTCATCTTCTCCTCCTTCTTCTACTTCTTCTGCTTCACCCTCCAGACTTCACCTTCTCCTTCTCCTTCCTATGCTTCTTCTGCTTCTCCCTCCAGACTTCACCTTCTCCTTCTCCTTCTTCTGCTTCATCTGATTCACCCTCCTGACTTCACCTTCTCCTTCTCCTTCTTCTACTTCTTCTGCTTCACCCTCCTGACTTCACCTTCTCCTTCTCCTTCTTCTGCTTCTTCTGATTCACCCTCCAGACTTCACCTTCTCCTTCTCCTTCTTCTACTTCTTCTGATTCACCCTCCAGACTTCACCTTCTCCTTCTCCTTCTTCTACTTCTTCTGATTCACCCTCCAGACTTCACCTTCTCCTTCTCCTTCTTCTGCTTCTTTTGATTCACCCTCCAGACTTCACCTTCTCCTTCTCCTTCTTCTACTTCTTCTGCTTCACCCTCCAGACTTCACCTTCTCCTTCTCCTTCTTCTACTTCTTCTGCTTCACCCTCCAGACTTCACCTTCTCCTTTTCCTTCTTCTGCTTCTTCTGCTTCTCCCTCCAGACTTCACCTTCTCCTTCTGCTTCTTCTACTTCTTCTGCTTCACCCTCCAGACTTCACCTTCTCCTTCTCCTTCTTCTGCTTCTTCTGATTCACCCTCCAGACTTCACCTTCTCCTTCTCCTTCTTCTACTTCTTCTGATTCACCCTCCAGACTTCACCTTCTCCTTCTCCTTCTTCTGCTTCTTCTGCTTCTCCCTCCAGACTTCACCTTCTCCTTCTCCTTCTTCTGCTTCTTCTGCTACACCCTCCTGACTTCACCTTCTCCTTCTCCTTCTTCTACTTCTTCTGATTCACCCTCCTGACTTCACCTTCTCCTTCTCCTTCTTCTGCTTCTGCTGCTTCACTCTCCAGACTTCACCTTCTCCTTCTCCTTCTTCTACCTCTTAAGGTTCACCCTCCTGACTTCACCTTCTCCTTCTCCTTCTTCTACTTCTTCTGCTTCTCCCTCCAGACTTCACCTTCTCCTTCTCCTTCGTCTACTTCTTCTGATTCACCCTCCTGACTTCACCTTCTTCTTCTCCTTCTTCTACCTCTTCTGCTTCACCCTCCAGAATTCACCTTCTCCTTCTCCTTCTTATACTTCTTCTGATTCACCCTCCAGACTTCACCTTCTCCTTCTCCTTCTTCTACTTCTTCTGCTTCACACTCCAGACTTCATCTTCTCCTCCTTCTTCTACTTCTTCTGCTTCACCCTTCAGACTTCACCTTCTCCTTCTCCTTCCTATGCTTCTTCTGCTTCTCCCTCCAGACTTCACCTTCTCCTTCTCCTTCTTCTGCTTCATCTGATTCACCCTACTGACTTCACCTTCTCCTTCTCCTTCTTCTACTTCTTCTGCTTCACCGTCCTGACTTCACCTTCTCCTTCTCCTTCTTCTGCTTCTTCTGATTCACCCTCCAGACTTCACCTTCTCCTTTTCCTTCTTCTACTTCTTCTGATTCACCCTCCAGACATCACCTTCTCGTTCTCCTTCTTCTACTTCTTCTGATTCACCCTCCAGACATCACCCTCTCCTTCTCCTTCTTCTAATTCTTCTGATTCACCCTCCAGACTTCACCTTCTCCTTCTCCTTCTTCTACTTCTTCTGCTTCACCCTCCAGACTTCACCTTCTCCTTCTCCTTCTTCGACTTCTTCTGCTTCACCCTCCAGACTTCACCATCTCCTCCTCCTTCTTCTGCTTCTTCTGCTTCTCCCTCCAGACTTCACCTTCTCCTTCTCCTTCTTCTGCTTCTTCTGATTCACCCTCCTGACTTCACCTTCTCCTTCTCCTTCTTTTACTTCTTCTGCTTCAACCTCCTGACTTCACCTTCTCCTTCTCCTTATTCTGCTTCTTCTGATTCACCCTCCAGACTTCACCTTCTCCTTCTCCTTCTTCTACTTCTTCTGATTCACCCTCCAAACTTCACCTTCTCCTTCTCCTTCTTCTGCTTCTTCTGCTTCTCCCTCCAGACTTCACCTTCTCCTTCTTCTGCTTCTTCTGCTTCAGCCTCCAGACCTCAACTTCTCCTTCTCCTTCTTCTGCTTCTTCTGATTCACCCTCCAGACTTCACCTTCTCCTTCTCCTTCTTCTACTTCTTCTGCTTCACCCCCCTGACTTCACCTTCTCCTTCTCCTTCTTCTGCTTCTTCTGATTCACCCTCCAGACTTCACCTTCTCCTTCTCCTTCTCCTACTTCTTCTGATTCACCCTCCAGGCTTCACCTTCTCCTTCTCCTTCTTCTGCTTCACCCTCCAGACTTCACCTTGTCCTTCTCCTATTTCTGCTTCTACTGATTCACCCTCCTGACTTCACCTTCTCCTTCTTCTGCTTCTTCTGATTCACCCTCCTGACTTCACCTTCTCCTTCTCCTTCTTCTGCTTCTTCCGATTCACCCTCCAGACTTCATCTTCTCCTTCTCCTTCTTCTACTTCTTCTGCTTCTCCCTCCAGACTTCACCTTCTCCTTCTCCTTCTTCTGCTTCTTCTGATTCACCCTCCTGACTTCACCTTCTCCTTCTCCTCCTTCTGCTTCTTCTGATTCACCCTCCTGACTTCACCTTCTCCTTCTCCTTCTTCTGCTTCTTCTGATTCACCCTCCAGACTTCACCTTCTCCTTCTCCTTCTTCTGCTTCTTCTGCTTCACCCTTCAGACTTCACCTTCTCCTTCTCCTTCTTCTGCTCCTTCTGCTTCACCCTCCAGACTTCACCTTCTCCTTCTCCTTCCTCTACTTCTTCTGATTCACCCTCCTGACTTCACCTTCTCCTTCTCCTTCTTCTGCTTCTTCTGCTTCACCCTCCAGAATTCACCTTCTCCTTCTCCTTCTTCTACTTCTTCTGATTCACACTCCAGACTTCACCTTCTCCTTCTCCTTCTTCTGCTTCTTCTGATTCACCCTCCAGACTTCACCTTCTCCTTCTCCTTCTTCTGCTTCTTCTGATTCACCCTCCAGACTTCACCTTCTTCTTCTCCTTCTTCTGCTTCTTCTGCTTTTCCTTCCTGACTTCACCTTCTCCTTCTTCTTCTTCTCCTTCTTCTGCTTCACCCTCCAGACTTCACCTTCTCCTTCTCCTTCTTCTGCTTCTTCTGATTCACCCTCCTGACTTCACCTTCTCCTTCTACTTCTTCTGCTTCTTCTGCTTCACCCTCCTGACTTCACCTTCTCCTTCCCCTTCTTCTTCTTCTTCTGTTTCACCCTCCAGACTTCACCTTCTCCTTCTCCTTCTTCTGCTTCTTCTGGTTCACCCTCCAGACTTCACCTTCTCCTTCTCCTTCTTCTGCTTCTTCTGCTTCTCCCTTCTGACTTCACCTTCTCCTTCTCCTTCTTCTGCTTCTTCTGCTTCTCCCTCCAGACTTCACCTTCTCCTTCTTCTCCTTCTTCTGATTCACCCTCCTGACTTCAACTTCTCCTTCTCCTTCTTCTGATTCACCCTCCAGACTTCACGTTCTCCTTCTCCTTCTTCTACTTCATCTGCTTCACCCTCCAGACTTAACCTTCTCCTTCTGCTTCTTCTACTTCTTCTGATTCACCCTCCAGACTTCACCTTCTCCTTCTCCTTCTTCTACTTCTTCTGCTTCACCCTCCAGACTTCACCTTCTCCTTCTCCTTCTTCTCCTTCTTCTGCTTCACCCTCCAGACTTCACCTTCTTCTTCTCCTTCTTCTGCTTCTTCTGCTTCTCCCTCCAGACTTCACCTTCTCCTTCTGCTTCTTCTGCTTCTTCTGATTCACCCTCCTGACTTCACCTTCTCCTTCTCCTTCTTCTGCTTCTTCTGATTCACCCTCCAGACTTCACCTTCTCCTTCTCCTTCTTCTACTTCTTCTGATTCACCCACCAGACTTCACCTTCTCCTTCTCCTTCTTCTACTTCTTCTGATTCACCCTCCAGACTTCACCTTCTCCTTCTCCTTCTTCTACTTCTTTTGATTCACCCTCCAGACTTCATCTTCTCCTTCTCCTTCTTCTACTTCTTCTGCATCACCCTCCAGACTTCACTTTCTCCTTCTCCTTCTTCTACTTCTTCTGCTTCACCCTCCAGACTTCACCTTCTCCTTCTCCTTCTTCTGCTTCTTCTGCTTCTCCCTCCAGACTTCACCTTCTCCTTCTGCTTCTTCTACTTCTTCTGCTTCACCCTCCAGACTTCACCTTCTCCTTCTCCTTCTTCTGCTTCTTCTGATTCACCCTCCAGACTTCTCCTTCTCCTTCTCCTTCTTCTACTTCTTCTGATTCACCCTCCAGAATTCACCTTCTCCTTCTCCGTCTTCTGCTTCTTCTGCTTCTCCCTCCAGACTTCACCTTATCCTTCTCCTTCTTCTGCTTCTTCTGCTTCACCCTCCTGACTTCACCTTCTCCTTCTCCTTCTTCTACTTCTTCTGATTCACCCTCCTGACTTCACCTTCTCCTTCTCCTTCTTCTGCTTCTGCTGCTTCACCCTCCAGACTTCACCTTCTCCTTCTCCTTCTTCTACCTCTTAACATTCACCCTCCTGACTTCACCTTCTCCTTCTCCTTCTTCTACTTCTTCTGCTTCTCCCTCCAGACTTCACCTTCTCCTTCTCCTTCGTCTACTTCTTCTGATTCACCCTCCTGACTTCACCTTCTCCTTCTCCTTCTTCTACTTCTTCTGCTTCACCCTCCAGACTTCACCTTCTCCTTCTTCTTCTTATACTTCTTCTGATTCACCCTCCAGACTTCACCTTCTCCTTCTCCTTCTTCTACTTCTTCTGCTTCACACTCCAGACTTCATCTTCTCCTCCTTCTTCTACTTCTTCTGCTTCACCCTCCAGACTTCACCTTCTCCTTCTCCTTCCTATGCTTCTTCTGCTTCTCCCTCCAGACTTCACCTTCTCCTTCTCCTTCTTCTGCTTCATCTGATTCACCCTCCTGACTTCACCTTCTCCTTCTCCTTCTTCTACTTCTTCTGCTTCACCCTCCTGACTTCACCTTCTCCTTCTCCTTCTTCTGCTTCTTCTGATTCACCCTCCAGACATCACCTTCTCCTTTTCCTTCTTCTACTTCTTCTGATTCACCCTCCAGACATCACCTTCTCCTTCTCCTTCTTCTACTTCTTCTGATTCATCCTCCAGACATCACCCTCTCCTTCTCCTTCTTCTACTTCTTCTGATTCACCCTCCAGACTTCACCTTCTCCTTCTCCTTCTTCTACTTCTTCTGCTTCACCCTCCAGACTTCACCTTCTCCTTCTCCTTCTTCGACTTCTTCTGCTTCACCCTCCAGACTTCACCGTCTCCTTCTCCTTCTTCTGCTTCTTCTGCTTCTCCCTCCAGACTTCACCTTCTCCTTCTCCTTCTTCTGCTTCTTCTGATTCACCCTCCTGACTTCACCTTCTCCTTCTCCTTCTTTTACTTCTTCTGCTTCAACCTCCTGACTTCACCTTCTCCTTCTCCTTATTCTGCTTCTTCTGATTCACCCTCCAGACTTCACCTTCTCCTTCTCCTTCTTCTACTTCTTCTGATTCACCCTCCAAACTTCACCTTCTCCTCCTCCTTCTTCTGCTTCTTCTGCTTCTCCCTCCAGAATTCACCTTCTCCTTCTTCTGCTTCTTCTGCTTCATCCTCCAGACTTCAACTTCTCCTTCTCCTTCTTCTGCTTCTTCTGATTCACCCTCCAGACTTCACCTTCTCCTTCTCCTTCTTCTTCTTCTTCTGCTTCACCCCCCTGACTTCACCTTCTCCTTCTCCTTCTTCTGCTTCTTCTGATTCACCCTCCAGACTTCACCTTCTCCTTCTCCTTCTCCTACTTCTTCTGATTCACCCCCCAGGCTTCACCTTCTCCTTCTCCTTCTTCTGCTTCTTCTGCTTCTCCTTCCAGACTTCACCTTCTCCTTCTCCTTCTTCTGCTTCTTCTGATTCACCCTTCTGACTTCACCTTTTCCTTCTCCTTCTTCTACTTCTTCTGCTTCACCCTCCTGACTTCACCTTCTCCTTCTCCTTCTTCTGCTTCTTCTGCTTCACCCTCCAGACTTCACCTTCTCCTTCTCCTTCTTCTGATTCACCCTCCAGACTTCACCTTCTCCTTCTTCTTCTTCTGCTTCTTCTGCTTCTCCCTCCAGATTTCACCTTCTCCTACTCCTTCTTCTGCTTCTTCTGATTCACCCTCCAGACTTCACCTTCTCCTTCTCCTTCTTCTGCTTCTTCTGATTCACCCTCCTGACATCACCTTCTCCTTCTCCTTCTTCTGCTTCTTCTGATTCACCCTCCAGACTTCACATTCTCCTTTTCCTTCTTCTACTTCTTCTGATTCACCCTCCAGACTTCACCTTCTCCTTCTCCTTCTTCTGCTTCTTCTGATTCACCCTCCAGACTTCACCTTCTCCTTCTCCTTCTTCTGCTTCTTCTGCTTCACCCTCCAGACTTCACCTTCTCCTTCTCCTTCCTCTATTTCTTCTGATTCACCCTCCAGACTTCACCTTCTCCTTCTCCTTCTTCTGCTTCTTCTGCTTCTCCCTCCAGACTTCACCTTCTCCTACTCCTTCTTCTGCTTCTTCTGATTCACCCTCCAGACTTCACCTTCTCCTTCTCCTTCTTCTGCTTCTTCTGATTCACCCTCCTGACTTCACCTTCTCCTTCTCCTTCTTCTGCTTCTTCTGATTCACCCTCCAGACTTCACCTTCTCCTTCTCCTTCTTCTACATCTTCTGATTCACCCTCCAGACTTCACCTTCTCCTTCTCCTTCTTCTGCTTCATCTGATTCACCCTCCAGACTTCACCTTCTCCTTCTCCTTCTTCTGCTTCTTCTGCTTCTCCCTCCAGACTTCACCTTCCCCTTCTCCTTCTTCTGCTTCTTCTGGTTCACCCTCCTGACTTCACCATCTGCTTCTCCTTCTTCTACTTCTTCTGCTTCACCCTCCTGACTTCACCTTCTCCTTCGCCTTCTACTGCTTATTCTGATTCACCCTCCAGCCTTCACCTTCTCCTTCTCCTTCTTCTACTTCTTCTGATTCACCCTCCAGACTTCACCCTTTCCTTCTCCTTCTTCTACTTCTTCTGATTCACCCTCCAGACTTCACCTTCTCCTTCTCCTTCTTCTACTACTTCTGATTCACCCTCCAGACTTCATCTTCTCCTTCTTCTTCTTCTACTTCTTCTGCTTCACCCTCCAGACTTAACCTTCTGCTTCTCCTTCCTCTGCTTCTTCTGCTTCTCCCTCCAGACTTAACCTTCTCCTTCTCCTTCTTCTGCTTCTTCTGATTCACCCTCCAGACTTCACCTTCTCCTTTTCCTTCTTCTACTTCTTCTGATTCACCCTCCAGACATCACCTTCTCCTTCTCCTTCTTCTACTTCTTCTGATTCTCCCTTCAGACTTCACCCTTTCCTTCTCCTTCTTCTACTTCTTCTGATTCACCCTCCAGACTTCACCTTCTCCTTCTCCTTCTTCTACTTCTTCTGCTTCACCCTCCAGACTTCACCTTCTCCTTCTCCTTCTTCGACTTCTTCTGCTTCACCCTCCAGACTTCACCTTCTCCTTCTCCTTCTTCTGCATCTTCTGATTCACCCTCCTGACTTCACCTTCTCCTTCTCCTTCTTCTACTTCTTCTGCTTCACCCTCCTGACTTAACCTTCTCCTTCTCCTTCTTCTGCTTCTTCTGATTCACCCTCCAGACTTCACCTTCTCCTTCTCCTTCTTCTACTTCTTCTGATTCACACTCCAGACATCACCTTCTCCTTCTCCTTCTTCTACTTCTTCTGATTCACCCTCCAGACTTCACCCTCTCCTTCTCCTTCTTCTACTTCTTCTGTTTCACCCTCCAAACTTCACCTTCTCCTTCTGCTTCTTCTACTTCTTCTGCTTCACCCTCCAGACTTCACCTTCTCCTTCTCCTTCTTCGACTTCTTCTGCTTCACCCTCCAGACTTCACCTTCTCCTTCTCCTTCTTCTGCTTCTTCTGATTCACCCTCCAGACTTCACCTTCTCCTTCTCCTTCTTCTACTTCTTCTGATTCACCCTCCAGACTTCACCTTCTCCTTCTCCTTCTTCTGCTTCTTCTGCTTCTCCCTCCAGACTTCACCTTCTCCTTCTCCTTCTTCTGCTTCTTCTGCTTCACCCTCCTGACTTCACCTTCTCCTTCTCCTTCTTCTACTTCTTCTGATTCACCCTCCTGACTTCACCTTCTCCTTCTCCTTCTTCTGCTTCTGCTGCTTCACCCTCCAGACTTCACCTTCTCCTTCTCCTACCTCTTAACATTCACCCTCCTGACTTCACCTTCTCCTTCTCCTTCTTCTACTTCTTCTGCTTCTCCCTCCAGACTTCACCTTCTCCTTCTCCTTCGTCTACTTCTTCTGATTCACCCTCCTGACTTCACCTTCTCCTTCTCCTTCTTCTACTTCTTCTGCTTCACCCTCCAGACTTCACCTTCTCCTTCTCCTTCTTATACTTCTTCTGATTCACCCTCCAGACTTCACATTCTTCTTCCCCTTCTTCTACTTCTTCTGCTTCACACTCCAGACTTCATCTTCTCCTCCTTCTTCTACTTCTCCTGCTTCACCCTCCAGACTTCACCTTCTCCTTCTCCTTCCTATGCTTCTTCTGCTTCTCCCTCCAGACTTCACCTGCTCCTTCTCCTTCTTCTGCTTCATCTGATTCACCCTCCTGACTTCACCTTCTCCTTCTCCTTCTTCTACTTCTTCTGCTTCACCCTCCTGACTTCACCTTCTCCTTCTCCTTCTTCTGCTTCTTCTGATTCACCCTCCAGACTTCACCTTCTCCTTTTCCTTCTTCTACTTCTTCTGATTCACCCTCCAGACTTCACCTTCTACTTCTCCTTCTTCTGCTTCTTCTGATTCACCCTCCAGACTTCACCTTCTCCTTCTCCTTCTTCTGCTTCTTCTGCTTCACCCTCCTGACTTCACCTTCTCCTTCTCCTTCTTCTGCTTCTTCTGCTTCACCCTCCAGACTTCACCTTCTCCTTCTCCTTCTTCTATTTCTTCTGATTCACCCTCCAGACTTCACCTTCTCCTTCTCCTTCTTCTGCTTCTTCTGCTTCTCCCTCCAGACTTCACCTTCTCCTTCTCCTTCTTCTACTTCTTCTGCTTCACCCTCCTGACTTAACCTTCTCCTTCTCCTTCTTCTGCTTCTTCTGATTCACCCTCCAGACTTCACCTTCTCCTTCTCCTTCTTCTACTTCTTCTGATTCACCCTCCAGACATCACCTTCTCCTTCTCCTTCTTCTACTTCTTCTGATTCACCCTCCAGACTTCACCCTCTCCTTCTCCTTCTTCTACTTCTTCTGTTTCACCCTCCAGACTTCACCTTCTCCTTCTGCTTCTTCTACTTCTTCTGCTTCACCCTCCAGACTTCACCTTCTCCTTCTCCTTCTTCGACTTCTTCTGCTTCACCCTCCAGACTTCACCTTCTCCTTCTCCTTCTTCTGCTTCTTCTGATTCACCCTCCAGACTTCACCTTCTCCTTCTCCTTCTTCTACTTCTTCTGATTCACCCTCCAGACTTCACCTTCTCCTTCTCCTTCTTCTGCTTCTTCTGCTTCTCCCTCCAGACTTCACCTTCTCCTTCTCCTTCTTCTGCTTCTTCTGCTTCACCCTCCTGACTTCACCTTCTCCTTCTCCTTCTTCTACTTCTTCTGATTCACCCTCCTGACTTCACCTTCTCCTTCTCCTTCTTCTGCTTCTGCTGCTTCACCCTCCAGACTTCACCTTCTCCTTCTCCTTCTTCTACCTCTTAACATTCACCCTCCTGACTTCACCTTCTCCTTCTCCTTCTTCTACTTCTTCTGCTTCTCCCTCCAGACTTCACCTTCTCCTTCTCCTTCGTCTACTTCTTCTGATTCACCCTCCTGACTTCACCTTCTCCTTCTCCTTCTTCTACTTCTTCTGCTTCACCCTCCAGACTTCACCTTCTCCTTCTCCTTCTTATACTTCTTCTGATTCACCCTCCAGACTTCACCTTCTCCTTCTCCTTCTTCTACTTCTTCTGCTTCACACTCCAGACTTCATCTTCTCCTCCTTCTTCTACTTCTTCTGCTTCACCCTCCAGACTTCACCTTCTCCTTCTCCTTCCTATGCTTCTTCTGCTTCTCCCTCCAGACTTTACCTTCTCCTTCTCCTTCTTCTGCTTCATCTGATTCACCCTCCTGACTTCACCTTCTCCTTCTCCTTCTTCTACTTCTTCTGCTTCACCCTCCTGACTTCACCTTCTCCTTCTACTTCTTCTGCTTCTTCTGATTCACCCTCCAGACTTCACCTTCTCCTTTTCCTTCTTCTACTTCTTCTGATTCACCCTCCAGACTTCACCTTCTACTTCTCCTTCTTCTGCTTCTTCTGATTCACCCTCCAGACTTCACCTTCTCCTTCTCCTTCTTCTGCTTCTTCTGCTTCACCCTCCTGACTTCACCTTCTCCTTCTCCTTCTTCTGCTTCTTCTGCTTCACCCTCCAGACTTCACCTTCTCCTTCTCCTTCTTCTATTTCTTCTGATTCACCCTCCAGACTTCACCTTCTCCTTCTCCTTCTTCTGCTTCTTCTGCTTCTCCCTCCAGACTTCACCTTCTCCTACTCCTTCTTCTGCTTCTTCTGATTCACCCTCCAGACTTCACCTTCTCCTTCTCCTTCTTCTGCTTCTTCTGATTCACCCTCCTGACTTCACCTTCTCCTTCTCCTTCTTCTGCTTCTTCTGATTCACCCTCCAGACTTCACCTTCTCCTTCTCCTTCTTCTACTTCTTCTGATTCACCCTCCAGACTTCACCTTCTCCTTCTCCTTCTTCTGCTTCTTCTGATTCACCCTCCAGACTTCACCTTCTCCTTCTCCTTCTTCTGCTTCTTCTGCTTCTCCCTCCAGACTTCACCTTCCCCTTCTCCTTCTTCTGCTTCTTCTGGTTCACCCTCCTGACTTCACCTTCTGCTTCTCCTTCTTCTACTAATTCTGCTTCACCCTCCTGACTTCACCTTCTACTTCGCCTTCTTCTGCTTATTCTGATTCACCCTCCAGCCTTCACCTTCTCCTTCTCCTTCTTCTACTTCTTCTGATTCACCCTCCAGACTCCACCCTTTCCTTCTCCTTCTTCTACTTCTTCTGATTCACCCTCCAGACTTCACCTTCTCCTTCTCCTTCTTCTACTACTTCTGATTCACCCTCCAGACTTCATCTTCTCCTTCTTCTTCTTCTACTTCTTCTGCTTCACCCTCCAGACTTAAACTTCTGCTTCTCCTTCCTCTGCTTGTTCTGCTTCTCCCTCCAGACTTAACCTTCTCCTTCTCCTTCTTCTGCTTCTTCTGATTCACCCTCCAGACTTCACCTTCTCCTTCTCCTTCTTCTACTTCTTCTGATTCACCCTCCAGACATCACCTTCTCCTTCTCCTTCTTCTACTTCTTCTGATTCTCCCTTCAGACTTCACCCTCTCCTTCTCCTTCTTCTACTTCTTCTGATTCACCCTCCAGACTTCACCTTCTCCTTCTCCTTCTTCTACTTCTTCTGCTTCACCCTCCAGACTTCACCTTCTCCTTCTCCTTCTTCGACTTCTTCTGCTTCACCCTCCAGACTTCACCTTCTCCTTGTCCTTCTTCTGCTTCTTCTGCTTCTCCCTCCAGACTTCACATTCTCCTTCTCCTTCTTCTGCATCTTCTGATTCACCCTCCTGACTTCACCTTCTCCTTCTCCTTCTTCTACTTCTTCTGCTTCACCCTCCTGACTTAACCTTCTCCTTCTCCTTCTTCTGCTTCTTCTGATTCACCCTCCAGACTTCACCTTCTCCTTCTCCTTCTTCTACTTCTTCTGATTCACCCTCCAGACATCACCTTCTCCTTCTTCTACTTCTTCTGATTCACCCTCCAGACTTCACCCTCTCCTTCTCCTTCTTCTACTTCTTCTGTTTCACCCTCCAGACTTCACCTTCTCCTTCTGCTTCTTCTACTTCTTCTGCTTCACCCTCCAGACTTCACCTTCTCCTTCTCCTTCTTCGACTTCTTCTGCTTCACCCTCCAGACTTCACCTTCTCCTTCTCCTTCTTCTGCTTCTTCTGCTTCTCCCTCCAGACTTCACCTTCTCCTTCTCCTTCTTCTGCTTCTTCTGATTCACCCTCCTGACTTCACCTTCTCCTTCTCCTTCTTCTACTTCTTCTGCTTCACCCTCCTGACTTCACCTTCTCCTTCTCCTTCTTCTACTTCTTCTGATTCACCCTCCAGACTTCACCTTCTCCTTCTCCTTCTTCTGAATCTTCTGCTTCTCCCTCCAGACTTCACCTTCTCCTTCTTCTGCTTCTTCTGATTCACCCTCCAGACTTCACCTTCTCCTTCTCCTTCTTCTGCTTCTTCTGATTCACCCTCCAGACTTCGCCTTCTCCTTCTCCTTCTTCTGCTTCTTCTGATTAACCCTCCAGACTTCACCTTCTCCTTCTCCTTCTTCTACTTCTTCTGATTCACCCTCCAGACTTCACCATCTCCTTCTCCTTCTTCTGCTTCTTCTGATTCATCCTCCAGACTTCACCTTCTCCTTCTCCTTCTTCTGCTTCTTCTGCTTCTCCCTCCAGACTTCACCTTCTCCTTCTCCTTCTTCTGCTTCTTCTGATTCACCCTCCTGACTTCACCTTCTCCTTCTACTTCTTCTACTTCTTCTGCTTCACCCTCCTGACTTCACCTCTTCCTTCGCCTTCTTCTGCTTCTTCTGATTCACCCTCCAGACTTCACCTTCTCCTTCTCCTTCTTCTAGTTCTTCTGATTCACCTTCAGACTTCACCCTCTCCTTCTCCTTCTTCTACTTCTTTTGATTCACCCTCCAGACTTCACCTTCTCCTTCTCCTTCTTCTGCTTCTTCTGATTCACCCTCCAGACTTCACCTTCTCCTTCTCCTTCTTCTACATCTTCTGCTTCACCCTCCAGACTTCACCTTCTCCTTCTCCTTCATCTGCTTCTTCTGCTTCTCCCTCCAGACTTCACCTTCCCCTTCTCCTTCGTCTGCTTCTTCTGATTCACCCTGCTGACTTCTCCTTCTCCTTCTCCTTCTTCTACTTCTTCTGCGTCACCCTCCTGACTTCACCTTCTCCTTCTCCTTCTTCTGCTTCTTCTGATTCACCCTCCAGACTTCACCTTCTCCTTCTACTTCTTCTAATTCTTCTGATTCACCCTCCAGACATCACCTTCTTCTTCTCCTTCTTCTGCTTCTTCTGCTTCTCCCTCCAGACTTCACCTTCTCCTTCTCCTTCTTCTGCTTCTTCTGATTCACCCTCCAGACTTCACCTTCTCCTTCTCCTTCTTCTACTTCTTCTGATTCACCCTCCAGACTTCACCTTCTCCTTCTCCTTCTTCTGCTTCTTCTGCTTCTCCCTCCAGACTTCACCTTCTCCTTCTCCTTCTTCTGCTTCTTCTGCTTCACCCTCCTGACTTCACCTTCTCCTTCTCCTTCTTCTACTTCTTCTGATTCACCCTCCTGACTTCACCTTCTCCTTCTCCTTCTTCTGCTTCTGCTGCTTCACCCTCCAGACTTCACCTTCTCCTTCTCCTTCTTCTACCTCTTAACATTCACCCTCCTGACTTCAACTTCTCCTTCTCCTTCTTCTACTTCTTCTGCTTCTCCCTCCAGACTTCACCTTCTCCTTCTCCTTCGTCTACTTCTTCTGATTCACCCTCCTGACTTCACCTTCTCCTTCTCCTTCTTCTACTTCTTCTGCTTCACCCTCCAGACTTCACCTTCTCCTTCTCCTTCTTATACTTCTTCTGATTCACCCTCCAGACTTCACCTTCTCCTTCTCCTTCTTCTACTTCTTCTGCTTCACACTCCAGACTTCATCTTCTCCTCCTTCTTCTACTTCTTCTGCTTCACCCTCCAGACTTCACCTTCTCCTTCTCCTTCCTATGCTTCTTCTGCTTCTCCCTCCAGACTTCACCTTCTCCTTCTCCTTCTTCTGCTTCATCTGATTCACCCTCCTGACTTCACCTTCTCCTTCTCCTTCTTCTACTTCTTCTGCTTCACCCTCCTGACTTCACCTTCTCCTTCTCCTTGTTCTGCTTCTTCTGATTCACCCTCCAGACTTCACCTTCTCCTTTTCCTTCTTCTACTTCTTCTGATTCACCCTCCAGACTTCACCTTCTACTTCTCCTTCTTCTGCTTCTTCTGATTCACCCTCCAGACTTCACCTTCTCCTTCTCCTTCTTCTGCTTCTTCTGCTTCACCCTCCTGACTTCGCCTTCTCCTTCTCCTTCTTCTGCTTCTTCTGCTTCACCCTCCAGACTTCACCTTCTCCTTCTCCTTCTTCTATTTCTTCTGATTCACCCTCCAGACTTCACATTCTCCTTCTCCTTCTTCTGCTTCTTCTGCTTCTCCCTCCAGACTTCACCTTCTCCTACTCCTTCTTCTGCTTCTTCTGATTCACCCTCCAGACTTCACCTTCTCCTTCTCCTTCTTCTGCTTCTTCTGATTCACCCTCCTGACTTCACCTTCTCCTTCTCCTTCTTCTGCTTCTTCTGATTCACCCTCCAGACTTCACCTTCTCCTTCTACTTCTTCTACTTCTTCTGATTCACCCTCCAGATTTCACCTTCTCCTTCTCCTTCTTCTGCTTCTTCTGATTCACCCTCCAGACTTCACCTTCTCCTTCTCCTTCTTCTGCTTCTTCTGCTTCTCCCTCCAGACTTCACCTTCCCCTTCTCCTTCTTCTGCTTCTTCTGGTTCAACCTCCTGACTTCACCTTCTGCTTCTCCTTCTTCTACTAATTCTGCTTCACCCTCCTGACTTCACCTTCTACTTCGCCTTCTTCTGCTTATTCTGATTCACCCTCCAGCCTTCACCTTCTCCTTCTCCTTCTTCTACTTCTTCTGATTCACCCTCCAGACTTCACCCTTTCCTTCTCCTTCTTCTACTTCTTCTGATTCACCCTCCAGACTTCACCTTCTCCTTCTCCTTCTTCTACTACTTCTGATTCACCCTCCAGACTTCATTTTCTCCTTCTTCTTCTTCTACTTCTTCTGCTTCACCCTCCAGACTTAAACTTCTGCTTCTCCTTCCTCTGCTTGTTCTGCTTCTCCCTCCAGACTTAACCTTCTCCTTCTCCTTCTTCTGCTTCTTCTGATTCACCCTCCAGACTTCACCTTCTCCTTCACCTTCTTCTACTTCTTCTGATTCACCCTCCAGACATCACCTTATCCTTCTCCTTCTTCTACTTCTTCTGATTCTCCCTTCAGACTTCACCCTCTCCTTCTCCTTCTTCTACTTCTTCTGATTCACCCTCCAGACTTCACCTTCTCCTTCTCCTTCTTCTACTTCTTCTGCTTCACCCTCCAGACTTCACCTTCTCCTTCTCCTTCTTCGACTTCTTCTGCTTCACCCTCCAGACTTCACATTCTCCTTGTCCTTCTTCTGCTTCTTCTGCTTCTCCCTCCAGACTTCACCTTCTCCTTCTCCTTCTTCTGCATCTTCTGATTCACCCTCCTGACTTCACCTTCTCCTTCTCCTTCTTCTACTTCTTCTGCTTCACCCTCCTGACTTAACCTTCTCCTTCTCCTTCTTCTGCATCTTCTGATTCACCCTCCTGACTTCACCTTCTCCTTCTCCTTCTTCTACTTCTTCTGATTCACCCTCCAGACATCACCTTCTCCTTCTTCTACTTCTTCTGATTCACCCTCCAGACTTCACCCTCTCCTTCTCCTTCTTCTACTTCTTCTGTTTCACCCTCCAGACTTCACCTTCTCCTTCTGCTTCTTCTACTTCTTCTGCTTCACCCTCCAGACTTCACCTTCTCCTTCTCCTTCTTCGACTTCTTCTGCTTCACCCTCCAGACTTCACCTTCTCCTTCTCCTTCTTCTGCTTCTTCTGCTTCTCCCTCCAGACTTCACCTTCTCCTTCTCCTTCTTCTGCTTCTTCTGATTCACCCTCCTGACTTCACCTTCTCCTTCTCCTTCTTCTACTTCTTCTGCTTCACCCTCCTGACTTCACCTTCTCCTTCTCCTTCTTCTACTTCTTCTGATTCACCCTCCAGACTTCACCTTCTCCTTCTCCTTCTTCTGAATCTTCTGCTTCTCCCTCCAGACTTCACCTTCTCCTTCTTCTGCTTCTTCTGATTCACCCTCCAGACTTCACCTTCTCCTTCTCCTTCTTCTGCTTCTTCTGATTCACCCTCCAGACTTCACCTTCTCCTTCTCCTTCTTCTGCTTCTTCTGATTAACCCTCCAGACTTCACCTTCTCCTTCTCCTTCTTCTACTTCTTCTGATTCACCCTCCAGACTTCACCATCTCCTTCTCCTTCTTCTGCTTCTTCTGATTCATCCTCCAGACTTCATCTTCTCCTTCTCCTTCTTCTGCTTCTTCTGCTTCTCCCTCCAGACTTCACCTTCTCCTTCTCCTTCTTCTGCTTCTTCTGATTCACCCTCCTGACTTCACCTTCTCCTTCTACTTCTTCTACTTCTTCTGCTTCACCCTCCTGACTTCAGCTCTTCCTTCGCCTTCTTCTGCTTCTTCTGATTCACCCTCCAGACTTCACCTTCTCCTTCTCCTTCTTCTAGTTCTTCTGATTCACCCTTCAGACTTCACCCTCTCCTTCTCCTTCTTCTACTTCTTTTGATTCACCCTCCAGACTTCACCTTCTCCTTCTCCTTCTTCTGCTTCTTCTGATTCACCCTCCAGACTTCACCTTCTCCTTCTCCTTCTTCTACTTCTTCTGCTTCACCCTCCAGACTTCACCTTCTCCTTCTCCTTCATCTGCTTCTTCTGCTTCTCCCTCCAGACTTCACCTTCCCCTTCTCCTTCGTCTGCTTCTTCTGATTCAACCTGCTGACTTCTCCTTCTCCTTCTCCTTCTTCTACTTCTTCTGCGTCACCCTCCTGACTTCACCTTCTCCTTCTCCTTCTTCTGCTTCTTCTGATTCACCCTCCAGACTTCACCTTCTCCTTCTACTTCTTCTAATTCTTCTGGTTCACCCTCCAGACATCACCTTCTTCTTCTCCTTCTTCTGCTTCTTCTGCTTCTCCCTCCAGACTTCACCTTCTCCTTCTCCTTCTTCTGCTTCTTCTGATTCACCCTCCAGACTTCACCTTCTCCTTCTCCTTCTTCTACTTCTTCTGATTCACCCTCCAGACTTCACCTTCTCCTTCTCCTTCTTCTGCTTCGTCTGCTTCTCCCTCCAGACTTCACCTTCTCCTTCTCCTTCTTCTGCTTCTTCTGCTTCACCCTCCTGACTTCACCTTCTCCTTCTCCTTCTTCTACTTCTTCTGATTCACCCTCCTGACTTCACCTTCTCCTTCTCCTTCTTCTGCTTCTGCTGCTTCACCCTCCAGACTTCACCTTCTCCTTCTCCTTCTTCTACCTCTTAACATTCACCCTCCTGACTTCACCTTCTCCTTCTCCTTCTTCTACTTCTTCTGCTTCTCCCTCCAGACTTCACCTTCTCCTTCTCCTTCGTCTACTTCTTCTGATTCACCCTCCTGACTTCACCTTCTCCTTCTCCTTCTTCTACTTCTTCTGCTTCACCCTCCAGACTTCACCTTCTCCTTCTCCTTCTTATACTTCTTCTGATTCACCCTCCAGACTTCACCTTCTCCTTCTCCTTCTTCTACTTCTTCTGCTTCACACTCCAGACTTCATCTTCTCCTCCTTCTTCTACTTCTTCTGCTTCACCCTCCAGACTTCACCTTCTCCTTCTCCTTCCTATGCTTCTTCTGCTTCTCCCTCCAGACTTCACCTTCTCCTTCTCCTTCTTCTGCTTCATCTGATTCACCCTCCTGACTTCACCTTCTCCTTCTCCTTCTTCTACTTCTTCTGCTTCACCCTCCTGACTTCACCTTCTCCTTCTCCTTGTTCTGCTTCTTCTGATTCACCCTCCAGACTTCACCTTCTCCTTTTCCTTCTTCTACTTCTTCTGATTCACCCTCCAGACTTCACCTTCTACTTCTCCTTCTTCTGCTTCTTCTGATTCACCCTCCAGACTTCACCTTCTCCTTCTCCTTCTTCTGCTTCTTCTGCTTCACCCTCCTGACTTCGCCTTCTCCTTCTCCTTCTTCTGCTTCTTCTGCTTCACCCTCCAGACTTCACCTTCTCCTTCTCCTTCTTCTATTTCTTCTGATTCACCCTCCAGACTTCACATTCTCCTTCTCCTTCTTCTGCTTCTTCTGCTTCTCCCTCCAGACTTCACCTTCTCCTACTCCTTCTTCTGCTTCTTCTGATTCACCCTCCAGACTTCACCTTCTCCTTCTCCTTCTTCTGCTTCTTCTGATTCACCCTCCTGACTTCACCTTCTCCTTCTCCTTCTTCTGCTTCTTCTGATTCACCCTCCAGACTTCACCTTCTCCTTCTACTTCTTCTACTTCTTCTGATTCACCCTCCAGACTTCACCTTCTCCTTCTCCTTCTTCTGCTTCTTCTGATTCACCCTCCAGACTTCACCTTCTCCTTCTCCTTCTTCTGCTTCTTCTGCTTCTCCCTCCAGACTTCACCTTCCCCTTCTCCTTCTTCTGCTTCTTCTGGTTCACCCTCCTGACTTCACCTTCTGCTTCTCCTTCTTCTACTAATTCTGCTTCACCCTCCTGACTTCACCTTCTACTTCGCCTTCTTCTGCTTATTCTGATTCACCCTCCAGCCTTCACCTTCTCCTTCTCCTTCTTCTACTTCTTCTGATTCACCCTCCAGACTTCACCCTTTCCTTCTCCTTCTTCTACTTCTTCTGATTCACCCTCCAGACTTCACCTTCTCCTTCTCCTTCTTCTACTACTTCTGATTCACCCTCCAGACTTCATTTTCTCCTTCTTCTTCTTCTACTTCTTCTGCTTCACCCTCCAGACTTAAACTTCTGCTTCTCCTTCCTCTGCTTGTTCTGCTTCTCCCTCCAGACTTAACCTTCTCCTTCTCCTTCTTCTGCTTCTTCTGATTCACCCTCCAGACTTCACCTTCTCCTTCACCTTCTTCTACTTCTTCTGATTCACCCTCCAGACATCACCTTCTCCTTCTCCTTCTTCTACTTCTTCTGATTCTCCCTTCAGACTTCACCGTCTCCTTCTCCTTCTTCTACTTCTTCTGATTCACCCTCCAGACTTCACCTTCTCCTTCTCCTTCTTCTACTTCTTCTGCTTCACCCTCCAGACTTCACCTTCTCCTTCTCCTTCTTCGACTTCTTCTGCTTCACCCTCCAGACTTCACATTCTCCTTGTCCTTCTTCTGCTTCTTCTGCTTCTCCCTCCAGACTTCACCTTCTCCTTCTCCTTCTTCTGCATCTTCTGATTCACCCTCCTGACTTCACCTTCTCCTTCTCCTTCTTCTACTTCTTCTGCTTCACCCTCCTGACTTAACCTTCTCCTTCTCCTTCTTCTGCTTCTTCTGATTCACCCTCCAGACTTCACCTTCTCCTTCTCCTTCTTCTACTTCTTCTGATTCACCCTCCAGACATCACCTTCTCCTTCTTCTACTTCTTCTGATTCACCCTCCAGACTTCACCCTCTCCTTCTCCTTCTTCTACTTCTTCTGTTTCACCCTCCAGACTTCACCTTCTCCTTCTGCTTCTTCTACTTCTTCTGCTTCACCCTCCAGACTTCACCTTCTCCTTCTCCTTCTTCGACTTCTTCTGCTTCACCCTCCAGACTTCACCTTCTCCTTCTCCTTCTTCTGCTTCTTCTGCTTCTCCCTCCAGACTTCACCTTCTCCTTCTCCTTCTTCTGCTTCTTCTGATTCACCCTCCTGACTTCACCTTCTCCTTCTCCTTCTTCTACTTCTTCTGCTTCACCCTCCTGACTTCACCTTCTCCTTCTCCTTCTTCTACTTCTTCTGATTCACCCTCCAGACTTCACCTTCTCCTTCTCCTTCTTCTGAATCTTCTGCTTCTCCCTCCAGACTTCACCTTCTCCTTCTTCTGCTTCTTCTGATTCACCCTCCAGACTTCACCTTCTCCTTCTCCTTCTTCTGCTTCTTCTGATTCACCCTCCTGACTTCACCTTCTCCTTCTACTTCTTCTACTTCTTCTGCTTCACCCTCCTGACTTCACCTCTTCCTTCGCCTTCTTCTGCTTCTTCTGATTCACCCTCCAGACTTCACCTTCTCCTTCTCCTTCTTCTAGTTCTTCTGATTCACCCTTCAGACTTCACCCTCTCCTTCTCCTTCTTCTACTTCTTTTGATTCACCCTCCAGACTTCACCTTCTCCTTCTCCTTCTTCTGCTTCTTCTGATTCACCCTCCAGACTTCACCTTCTCCTTCTCCTTCTTCTACTTCTTCTGCTTCACCCTCCAGACTTCACCTTCTCCTTC